>NW_024879591.1:0-183399 GCF_900700415.2 Clupea harengus
GACCACACAAATCTCACTGACAATTGAAATGGTATGTAGGCAAAACCATTTTGATTGCTTTTGACTAAAGTAAGCTATAATTCAATTGTAAAAAAAAATGCATATGCCTTCAGTGGAGTAGCATGTGTAAACAAGAAAATGATTGAGGTGAAATGGGCAATTATAGTCGATTTTGCACTTTTGTGAGATCTTAAAGTTGTACTCACAAAGCCAGCTGATGACAGATAACAGAACAACTGTCTGTGCTATGTGATATTTGAGATAGTCAACATCGCATTTTATTCCATCTTCAGTGCCCCATGGCTAACATGTCATACACTTAATAATAATATTGTTTTTCCCCAGTTAGTGATGGCAGAGTGTTGAATGTTGTGTTCACATTGTCTTGTCCTCACAATGCCCTGTACATAAGCATGTGCTTTATTGTATTGACATGTGTCAGGCTATATGTGCATAGCGTGTGCATGTGCATGTTCCCGCAAGACTGTATATGACTCATCAAGTAAACTGATATCACTACTTTTTCAATGGTTCTGCAGTCATTCATAGGACACACTGTATACAGTTTTATTCATAAGATTCAGTGTATAAAGTTTCATTCATAGGACAGTGTATAAAGTTTCATTCATAAGACACGGTGTATAAAGATTCAGTCATATACAGTGTATACAGTACTTCGGCTCTTCACCTATTTGGAGACCGGTATGGTGGCATCAGCAATGGAGAGTGAAAAGATTATTCATTTTTGACACCTAACTGTTATCATGCAAGTAGCAGACCTCACAGGCTGAGGTCGGGGAAGACCACACACACTCTACCTACTTCATACATCGTCATGTGATCCAGCAGACCTTACAACAGGACCAGGGGCTCTGATCTATTCTACTTAGCACACATTTCACTGCTCAGGCTCCTCCTCTGCGTGGCAAAAGAGCTTAAGACTATGCATCTATAGGGGGAGCCGGTCGTCCAGAGGCAGAAGTGCTGAAGGCTAAGGTTCATGTCCCCATGACAACCTTAAACAAGAGCCTGGAGTTATGTCATGGAAGTCTAGAATAAGACCATAGAGTTATGCCATGGAAGTCTGGAATGAGACCATAGAGTTATGTCTAGTGAGTGAGTCTAGAAAGGTAAGGTTAATGGTCCATGCAAGGACAATGAACACAGTGTTTAACACTTTTTCTTGTAGTTAAACATTTGTGGCAAAACAGCAGGTTAAATGATGATCTGGGGAAAAAGACACTTGGTTTATGCTGATTTGATCCACAGACTCAGCTATCAGTGCCCATATGGTAACCACCCCTCTTACCACTGCACCACTGAGGTTGCTGGGAGTAGTAGAGTAGTACACAGTAGAGGCCCAGGCCGGTAGCCCAGTGGAAACAGCACAGGTTCCCATGGGAGAGGATGGGGGTTAAAACCCCAGCAACAATGCTGGATAAGGTACCAGAGCACTGTCCTGGGCAAGGTACCAGAGTGTTGTCCACTTGGTCCAGGCATGGTTGGATATGGTACCAGAGACACTTGGTCCTACAATAGCCCTGGTCAAGATACCAGAGCATAGACTACTTGGACCCACAGCAGATGGACAGGGACCTGGAAGACTCCAGGCCCAGGCACTTACAGAGAACCAGGGACAAGAAAACAGTGTGTACATCACTTTAAAGAGGTTCAACTTTTAAAACCAAATGTTAAGTTAAGTAACCTGGGCCACTTTACCCTAAACCACTTAAGCTACTCACAGCTCAGAGGAGTTTTGATCCTGCAACCTCAGAGAGTAGTACACACACCCACATGATAACTACATCTCTTACAACTGCACCACAGAGGCTGCTGGGAGAAACAGCACTCAGCCGAGTAGCCCAGTGGCGACAGCACAGGCTCCCATGGGAGAGGATGGGGGTTCAAACCCAGGAACCAGAGTACTGTCCAGCCCTGGGCAAGGAACCAGAGTGCTGTCCACTTGGTACTGCAACAGCCCTGAACAAGGTACCAGGGCACAGTCCAATTGGACCCACAGCAGATGGACAGGGACCTAGAAGACTCCAGGCCCAGGCACTTACAAGAAAACAGTGTTTAATTCACATTAAAGAGCTTCAACTATTAAAACCAAATGTTAAGTTAAGTAACTTGGGCCACCTTAGCTTAGACCACTTAAGCTACTCACAGCAGTTTTGATCCTGCAAACTCAGAGAGCAGTACACACAACCACATAGTAGCTACATCTCTTACAAGGAGGGACCCATCTGGCTGGCTGTTTCAGATCATATCTGGCTGTTTTATCACATTAAGGTGAAATCTACTCTGAGCTGAACAGGTAGCTGAGTGCTGTTTCTCCCAGCAGCCTCTGTGGTGCAGCTACTGTTTGGAAGCTACAGCTTTTGTTTTGCATGCATGTTAATGTAAACCATGTGTATTATTTCAAGTCACAAGATATGTAATGTAAGAATATGTATTAAAAGTAATACTCCATGCTAATAATGTTGCTTAAATACTAACAAGACAATATAAACCAGATGGACCACAGGTGAGTCCACAAAATTAGCACATAATGATACTGACGTGGCACAATAATGTGGGTTATCAGAGATGGATGTGAAAGCACTGCTGAAATTGCTGAACACCACATGCATTCTGAAGACCTGATGGCTGATCTACATTTTTTAAATGATATGTAATCAATCTATATCCATAGAAGTGTACTGATGATGATACATGTAAAAGGTATGTCTTGTTTTGTGCAACAAAGATACTTGGTCGAATCTGTAGTGACAGTGACATGTCTGCACCTCACACACGTGATTATTTATTGTGTGCAATGCAGTTTCTAAAAATACCCATCACATAAAATGAATGTACAGTAGTGTAGATTAAAACAGATTAACTCACATTTAGACCTGCATGTAGCTAAAGCAAAATAATCATAAATAAAATATTATTCATGCAAAGATCTTGGGCCCTAGTTTGATGGCAAAAACGGCTGACGAAAAAGGCCTATTCCGCCCATAAACTTCGGCGATAAAGTAAACTTTCCACAGAGGCATGGATTTTGATTATAGGCGTGACGACATTTTCTTCTCTGACAGGAAACATCTGAATGCACCAATTACAAACCAACAGTAGCCAAGTCTGATTTATTTATCTGGCAAAAAATATCACATTCCCTTTATTAGAAGAGTGGTGCATTACTCATGGCGCCGACATATTTCTGTATCAGCAAGGAAACAGGAACAAACCTGTGTTATGTGTATATGCAATCTTGGATATCCGAAGTTAACACATATCCTGGCATGCTTTTAAAATAGGTTACCTTTAAAAGGTTAAATTCCTCGAAAAACTTGAGCATCTTGGAAGAGGTAGTCTATTGGCATTTCTTACATATTACAGATATGCATTCACCACCCCATGACCCCCATCCCACGCCTTCGCCTGCTTCGTACCCCCAGTGTGACAGGTGAGTCTGTCTATGCGCCTATCATGGCAGCAGGACCAGATGGCTGCTTGTTTGCGCTAGTTTACCTCCATCCCCCCACCCCCCTCCCCATTGCAAGTCATGTTTCTGTAATGTTGTTGTAAATGTATGTGCTTATGTGCTGAGTTTTTTTTTTCCTGTTCCCACACTGTACTCCTCTAGGAGCATAGTCTGGGGGTTGCCTTTTTTTCTCTCCTCCCCTCTCCTCATGTTATGCTGCAATTTCTCCCTCATTCTTGCCACTCTGGCAGGGGGACTGCCAATGGAAACTAGCCTTTTGGCTATAACTGGGTGCATTTACATTTATGTACACTGTCCCTCTTGATCAAATAAACAAATTGGATTGGATTGGATTGGATTCTTGTTATTTCTATTCACATATTTAGTCTAATTAGGCTATGACATCTTCCACAAAATGTCCTCAGCACAAACATAGCTCACAACCTCTCGTATCTTAAGCATTCCCCATTCGTGTAGGCTAATGACAACTGTCACTACCCGATCCTAGTCCGCTACCCGATCCTAGTCGATGCTCATGCGCATGCGTCACTTTGCGACATTGTCGACAGCGAAGCCGTGCATGCGTCACAGACAGATCATGTAAGATTGCCGGTTTCAATCATACACATTTATATCTATATTTGTCTATGGTTTCAATCATGGAAGACAGCGAAGACAGCCGGTTTTACCAAAACATGACCGTTTATTTAAAAAACGAGAGAGATGGTGTCACTATGGACTAAAAATATGAGGTGGAGGATCACATTGTCTATCCCCAGTTACATTTTGAGGGGTACAGCAGTAAAATGAAAACTGCTCAAATAGTCTGAGCCAATTAGCTTAAAAAGGGTGAAAGGTATAAATATTACTTTAAATATACCCACATTATGCGTTAAGGCAAGCCCCATATGATATATGCACACCTTGATCCATCCGGCCACACTGAAATCTCTTTCCGAACTGGTTTTTCCACTTTCACTCTGGGCTAGTATATGCTGGCATTAGCATAACAGTGAGGTGGTCGGAAAGTCCGATGTGGGGGAGGGGGGAGGCCTTGTATGCTCCTTTGTGTGAGGTATAGACCAAGTCAAAGGTGTTTTTCTCCCTTGTTGGGAAATTGACATGCTGATGAAGTTTTGGTAGGACAGTCTTAACATCAGCATGATTAAAATCTCCAGCGACGATAGTAAATCCATCTGGGTGTGCTATCTGTTGTTCGCTGATGGCCTGATATAGTTCACAAAGTGCAGCATTCCTGTCACCGCTGCTGGAAGTTGGAGGGATATATGCCGCGATTAGCAAAACCGCAGTAAATTCTCTCGGCAGATAGAAAGGACGGCACTTTATGATCATAAACTCCGCCAGTGGTGAACAGTGTCTGCATACTACCACAGCTTCCTGGCACCACGCGTCATGTATGTAAACACAAACTCCTCCACCGCGTTGTTTACCTTCGTTAACGTGGGCTCTGTCCGCTCGATAGCATGTTAGCTGCTCAAGATGTACAGCGGAGTCGGGGATGTTGTCATTAAGCCATGTTTCAGTGAAAACAAGCACACAGCAGTTACTCACTGTCCGATTCGCTGACCTCAGCAGTCGTATATGGTCCATTTTGTTGTCTAAGGATTGTACGTTAGCCATGATGATGGATGGTATGGCTGGGCGAGTTGGGTTTGCCGCTAGCCTAGCTCGGATACCTCC
Organism: Clupea harengus; assembly: GCF_900700415.2. NCBI lineage: Eukaryota > Metazoa > Chordata > Actinopteri > Clupeiformes > Clupeidae > Clupea > Clupea harengus. The sequence continues at coordinate 5,174 of NW_024879591.1, forward strand.
GCGCTTTCCCCTCTTCTGCTTCCTCCGACGTCTCTTTATCGGGGCTGTAGTCGCAGTCGGGTCCGGTGTAATCATGGACTGGCGAAGTAATCCGAGCTCGTTGATGGTTGTCTCTGTTGTAGTATCCAACACGTTGTTAATCTTGCTCTTGCGGATGTCTAGCAGAGCCTGTTGACTGTACTTGTAATCCGACGCTATCTCCATGGTAACGTTCACACAATAATAAAGTTCACTTGCTAATTACATTGGAAATGTTGTAAATCTTGCTCTTCCAGATGTCTAGCAGAGCCTGTTGACTGTACTTGTAATTCGACGCAGACAGACTTGATCACGACAAACTTTCGGACTACAAACTACACACAACAACCACATAGTCAATGAGGAGCTTACAGACACTGTTTTCTCCTACATCCGCAAATGCACAGATGATGTGACCCACACAAAGACCATCATCACTCGGGCTAACAAGAAGCCATGGCTGACAGGAGCTGTCCATCAGCTGTTGAGGGCCAGAGACAAAGCCTTCAGAGCCGGGGATAGAACTGGCCTGAGAACAGCGAGAGCCAGCCTGTCCCGTGGCATCAGAAGAGCAAAACAGGACTACTCAAAAAAGATAACCAGCCACTTCAAGGACAGCAGAGATCACATGGTGAAGTTTGCGGACGATACAAAACCAAACAATCCCAATCTTATCTGCTTTCGGCCCCCTCAACCAGCACGGGCCTTGGCCAAGGCCGTTGCTGGAACAACAACTCCCCTGAAGAGCGCTGCAGTGAGACTCTCTTGCATTCCCTCCCCCCTTCCCACAGACACCTGTGGATTGTTGTCTCTGTCTGCGACCTGATCAAGGCTGTCTCCATGGCAATACAATCCTGCAAACTGAGAATCTGACTGATTGTGGCCTAGGCAAAGGCGACAATCCAGGCCTACTCATACACAAACTTTCTACATACATACATACACACGTACATATTATATACAGATATGCAATCACCCCCCCCACAACCCCCATCCCACGCCTTTGCTTGCTTCGTTCCCCCAGTGTGACAGGCGGGTCTGGCACCAGCGCCTATCATGGCTGCAGGACCAGAGGGCTGCTTGTTTGCGCTTGGATTTGAATTGGATTGGATCACTGTGTGAGGCAGTAGCTGCACTGAACACAGCAAGAAAGCAATGCAATGCATAGTGAACACAGCTGGTAAGATCCTTGGTGCCCCACTCCCTTCCTTTGCAAGACACATACACCACCCGCCTCACCTGGAAAGCTACCTCGATTGTGAATGACACCAGCCACCCCGTACACAGTCTGTTCAGCCGCACCACCAGACTCAGAAATGGCTTCATACACCAAGCTGTTAGGAAGCTAAATTCTCTCCCCTCACTCCTCCCAGCCATATCCTCCAGTCTGACAGGAAGCTGAAATCCCCCCGCCCCCCCTAAAGATCACGCAGGCTATCACTTGTATTACGTTTAAGATTGTATTACGTATTTATAACCACTGTACGTGAATCTTTATGTTTACTTAGTATTAGGAAATGTCTTGTCTTATCTGTTGTGCCTGTGCACCTTTATATGTTTCACCGTGGGAGAGTGGGAAACGTCCTATCGATTCCTTTGTATGTCTTGACATGTGAAGAAATTGACAATAAAGCTACTTTGACTTTTTTTTTTTATATACTGTATACGTTGAGCCTTATGCTGTAAACCGTTTACAACATAATTAAATATTACATTAAATATACCCACAGTATGCGTTAAGACAAGCCCCATATGTTGACGTTGAGCCTTATGCTATAAACCGTTTACAACATTATTAAATATTACGTTAAATAAACTCACATTATGCGTTAAGACAAGCCCCATATGTTGATGATGAGCCTTATGCCGTAAACCGTTTGTGTCTGAGCATGCGCATGAGCATCGACTAGGATCGGGTAGCGGACTAGGATCGGGTAGTGACAGTTACTACCACTCTTGGAGTTTCTGCATCGGGTTCTTTCCCTGTCTCTGGGATATTCCATATTGTCAGTATCTACATATACAATCACCAATAGCCTTGTGTTACGCAAATTAATACCTTCATATTTAAAAACAGAAATAATTAAAAACAAAACATAAACACAACACAAAAACAACACACACACATCAACATTCATCTGCCAGTCTAGACATGATGCGACACGGATGCCCCGGCACCGCTTGGATTTAACTCTTCACCGATCATGGAACAGACTCTGGATCTCCCCCTAGTGGACACGGCCTAAAGAATGACCAGTTTAAAGCAGCAATACAGAGTTCTGTTCCAAAACTAGTAAGCTAACTACCTAAAAGGCATGCAAAAACCTTGCAAACACCACCAACAGCCCAGATGACTGATAGGAGCTTGCCAACACACTAACTGGTGTCTTTTGGCAGTATAGCTGGCAATGGCATGCGTTTGAAAGCTTTTCTTCCATTTTTGCTGGGTGTTCCAGCTCGTTACACAGAACTACATAGGCCATATGGTGGATTGCTAGTGGGGAAGACACAGGTGTTAATCTGTCCTTCACATGACCATATGCTATCAAAATGAATTTGAGGATGGTACTAAAACTAGTTTCCTATAAAACCATACCTCAAAAATGTGTCAAATTGTTGCATAGTGTTACTTTAAGATACAACCCCCTCTCCAATTTTGGCCATCAGATTATTGAAGTGCTTGCTAGATTTCAGAAAGCTGAACAGGCAGTTACTGGGATGGGTGGAGTCCTTATGGCATCAGTCCTAGTATTGCTGGACCTTAGTGCAGCCTTTGACACTGTTGATCACAACATATTACTTCACCGACTAGAACACTGGGTTGGCGTCTCAGGTGTTGTTATCAAGTGGTTGAAATCATATTTACAAGACAGGAGCTTTTTTGTTGCAGTTGGCAACTGCACCTCAACACCTACGTCCCTGACTTGTGGAGTCCCCCAGGGCTCAATTTTGGGTCCACTTCTATTCAACCTTTATATGCTCCCACTTGGACAAATCTTAAAGAATAATTTGATCTCCTATCATAACTATGCTGATGACACCCAAATTTACTTAGCTTTGACACCTAATGACTATGGTCCCCTTGAATCTCTTTGTGATTGTATTGAGCAAATTAACCACTGGATGTCTCAGAACTTTCTCCAGCTAAACAAAGACAAAACTGAAGTAAAAGTTTTTGGTAAAAAGGAGGAAAGATGTAAGATTGCACCCTTCTTAACAAAAAAGGACTTAAAGCAAAGGATACTGTCAGAAATCTTGGTGTCCTCTTAGACAGTGATCTAAATTTTAACAGCCACATGAAAACAATTACTAAATATGCGTTCTACCATCTCAAAAACATTGCCAAACTTAGGGGTTTTATGTCAAAAGATGACTTGGAAAAACTAATTCATGCCTTTATCTCCAGTAGGGTTGATTACTGCAATGGGCTGTTCACAGGCCTTCCCAAAAAAAACCTTAAACAGCTTCAAATGATACAAAATGCAGCAGCCAGAATTCTTACAAAAACAAAAAGAACTGACCACATAACCCCTATACTGAAATACCTGCACTGGCTCCCAGTAAGTTACAGGATTGACTTTAAAGCACTGCTGCTTGTTTTCAAGTCACTTAATGGGATAGGGCCAAAGTATCTATCTGACATGTTTCAGCAGTACGTACAACTCAGATCTCTCAGATCGCAGCATACATTTCTATTAGTAAAACCCACTGTCCAAACTAAACAAGGTGAAGCAGCACTCAGCCACTATGCGGTTCACCTCTGGAACCAACTTCCAGAAGACTTCTAGACTAAAGACCAAACTTTTCTCAGATGCCTTCTGCTAACTGGCCATGAACAGTTCCTTTGAAGTATTATTGCTTACTGTAGTAGACTAGTGATTGTTATTATTCTTTTTATGCTTTTATTTCCTATATTTTACTATTTTTATGCCTTAATGTTCTCTTGCTTTTATTTTCTATAATTTACTGTTTTTATGATCATGCACTGACCTTTTGCTTTTTTTTTATGTGAAGCACATTGTTGTGCATGTATGTAAAGCACATTGAATTACCACGGTGTATGAATTGTGCTATATAAATAAAATTGCCTTGCCTTGCCTTGCCTTAATAATTTGTATAGCTCTGGTAATGCACCACCTGTGTGCAGAGAGGGGATGCCTGTCCTGGAGATGCACTCAGCTAAGCCTATGTATGTTCATGGTAGGCTAATAGATAAATGAGTGATGATAAAACAGTACATGCTTTGAATTCCTTAGATATAGCTATGCTGTGCCTAAGCAGACTGGATGGCATGCATCAGATGACTTGAGACTTGACTTGGACCTGTGACCAAATACCTGAGACTTGACTTGGACTCGAGCTCAAAGACTTGAGACTTGACTTGAATTTGCAAAAAAAGACTTTTGAGCATCTCTGCCGGTATATGGATTAAACTAAGGTGAGATAATTTCGGTGTGTAATTATATCGCATTATTCTTGGGCTTTTACTTTGAATGTTACCGTTTCCCATCGAGAAATCCCGACCGGAAGCGACCTTCTGTATTTAGGCTAAATTCACGCCTCTAGTTTAACTCGGCTTCACTTGCCGCTAGCGTGACTGCTGCCCAACACCTATGGCATGGCTGTTCAAACGAACACAAGAGTGCTGCTCAACAAAGTACGAGGTATTTTACAGTTCATACAGAAGCGACATCGGGTGAAAACTAAATGGGTAAGGTGAGAGAATGGCTGGTTTATGACGCATATGCATAACTTCATTGTCGAGTTGATCTTTATGAAATGATGAGCAGCTCAAGCTATGACCTTCTCATATCTAGATAACGTGCGTTGGACTGGATGCTAACTTAAGTGGTTGTGTCTAACAATACAATCAATTGTTACCGCGTAGTGTGATGATGATTCTTTGCTTTTCTAAATCAGTTTTTGGTTCTTTTCTTTCAGGCAGCTACCTCGCCAAAATTATCAGCCACTGATCTTGCTCTGCAGAACCATGATGTAATGTACAACATGCAACTTGGAGAGTTGTGGCCTTCGGTACGTGTTGGCTTGCTTACTGAGCAGAAATATGGTGCTCTGGTCAACAACTTTTCATGTGACGACACTGTCATGTATCTACAGTCCCTTGGTTGTCAGGACTTTATCGCCTCAAGTTTACACATGGAGGGTTCTAAAGCAGCAGACTCTGTAATTCCACCATACTCTGAATCGCTGCAATTTGATCAGCCCATTGAAGGAACCTACACTGATTTGACAAGAGCCTCCATCAGTCCAAACGTCAAATGCTTTGTGTTTCCCAAAGGAGACATCTCTCGCTTCAAGCCAGCAAGGTGAGAATAATGTTTTTGATGGTAATATTTTGGGCTGACTGACATGACAAGTACCAGAAAGAAATATTATGACAGATGGCAGTGCTGCAACTCTTTCACTGCATGGTCTGTACTACATATCTCCCTGGGATAATTTGGGCCCCAAGTTATCTAATTTTCAGAATTACCTTGCTTCTTTTAATTGGGTTGATCAGCCCATTCATGTTCATTGGCACCTGTGGGTATCATATCTGCAATGGTACGTCATTGAACGTGTCACGTCTTCATTTGTCTACGAGTGTTATATTCCGCTACTTTATTGGTCAGAATTTAAAGTTGGTGGTTGTTTAATTGCCAGTATCTGACAAAGAACCCCCGTAAACAGTTAATTATGACTATCGATTAATACATTACCTATCGCCAACTATGATTCAGCTAAAACTTAAGAGGCGCACAGACAACTTACAACCCGAGCAACAGAGCACAGACAACCTAGAACTAGAACCTAGAATCGTCTTTAAAAATGTACATGCAGCTGTGAGGCCTTGCTCATACACACAATTATCTAAAAACATGGCCATGTCATCCTGAAACTCAAATGTAAAGAGGAAGGGATCCTTAGCACTACTGTCATCCTCTTCCTGGACTACTTTAATATCATTTTGGTGGTCAACTTGCTCCAACAGCTGCATTATTTCATCAACTGAATTATTTCATGTAAAGCTAGTCAAATGATTTATTTGCATTTATTTTTACATAATTCATTATGTAAAGAAAAAAAAAATGAATTCATACAATTTGTTATCATGGATAGAATTTCATCATCATAACTTAAATGTCTGAGGTCCTATAGAGACTCCGTTAGGAATAGTGTTGTATGCATGCGCAAAATAAACAACCTTCGGGAAAAGGGCAATTGAAGACAGCCTTTTTTCAAACTTGACGACCTTTGACAACTTTGCGCAATATGACATTTCTTCCTCCATTTCTCCTATAGGCCAGATAGCTGTGGATATTTGAGCTATTACCTTATGGATGCGGCCTCAGTATTACCTGTCCTCGCTCTGAATGTTCAGAAAGGACAGTCAGTGTTGGATCTCTGTGCTGCTCCAGGGGGCAAGACCTTAGCCCTTCTTCAGACACAAGCTATCAGTAAGGCAGTAGAGAAGTCATGGTTGTTTGTTTTTTGTTTGTTTTTAATTGTTGTCAGTAGATTCTACACATTTTGATGGATTGTTTTGGGTAGTTACCAGATAACTGCATTAGGACACAAGTATGCATCAAGCTACTTTTGTGAAGAATCAGTCTAAAACATTGAGACTCTTGTTTACAGATAGTTTATTAGTGTGTCAGTGTCATTTTTGTTCTTTTCAGGGTTTCTTTGGGCTAATGACTGGTCAGGGTCTCGTATGTCTCGCCTCCAGAGGACTCTTAAATCCTGTCTCCCCAGTGAGCTCTGTTCAGAGGACAATTTATGCATCACTTCTTTGGATGGACGTAAATGGCAGGAAGTTGGGGAAAATGGAACCTTTGACAAAGTAAGTTTGAAATTTACTCTCAATGCATTTGTCCTCCTCTTAAGCATTAGTGAACACACAATGAATCACTCCGATCATTTGTGGTTTTAGGTTAATATCGACTGCATGCAATGCCTTTGGATAGAAATTCAGGAAATTTGGATGTTCTGTCAAACATGGTTTTCTAAAACTCCTGTCCTTCCTATAGGTCCTGGTGGATGTTCCATGTACTACTGACAGGCACTCTTTAGTGGAAGAGGACAACAACATATTTAGTCGTTCTAGGACAAAAGAGAAACAGAGTCTACCTCTGTGTCAGACTCAGCTATTACTGTGAGTAAACCCCTCTGAGGAACTCTTGTTTTCTTAACCCTCTAGACAGGTTCAGGCACTGTAGGGACTCTTAACCCTCTAGACAGGTTCAGGCACTGTACGAGCTCTGTACAAGGGACTCAGACGAGCTCTGATATTTTAGGAATATATTAAACAGCTGTGGTTCTAAATGTTGCCAGCCCAAGTCCAACTACAATACTATGGTGAAAGGTGTCATCCAGCGGACAGTGAGATTACAGTTGATGTTAACGATATTAGCTGCCTCAGAACAGCCAACCAATCATTAATCGATCTGTTTCAAATGTATAAACTAATTGACTCTGCTGTTGCAATGGTTAAAGGGTCCTCTTTTTTTGAAAATGTATTAACGCAACGCAAGCTGCGGTTTTCACCTCTTAACAAATGAGGAGGCGATATGTCAAAAACGCAACACGTTCTATGACTTACCATGCAGATAAGATAACTCTGGCAGATATGATATCCACAATAAGGAACGCTGCAGGAAGTCAATCACACTTTATAATGACTCTCCTCTGTGCCAAGAGAGGACGCTCCTTCTCTGAATGGCAAACTACAATTGCACAATACACACCTATTTGCAGTTATAGATATAGCTTTCCTTAAAGTTAAATCACATTTGTATTGTATTTATATTTATCTTGTGTATTAGTTCTGTAAATGCATTTTTCATATCCCTGCTAGTGCATATCACTAGTGATTTATGGGCCAAGCCAAGCCACACCTCCAGTTGATGTTGATCAAATTCACATTTATTTTTAACCTTGCTAATTTTGATTTTTAGATTAGAAATGTTTCTGTGTTCCATTAAAGTGATGGTCTCAACCCAATATGCCTATACAAAATGTGTTATGTATTTGGTTGCACAAATGGCAAGTCACTTAGTCCAAGGTTGCATTGTGTACATAGAAATTTGCAACAAAATGCAAAACATCAATGTAGCCTACATTTTGCAGACTACTACTTATATTTGGCATTACCAATTCTGAAGTATCTGCTGGTATTGTATGTGATGAGTTGATTTGAAGCTGACTTGATTGGCCAACTGTAACCATTTAGAAATTATCTATTTAAAATAGAAGAGTTGTAGTGAAATGTTGGGAGTCCCTGCTTGGGTGTGTACGTAGCCATTCAAATCCCAGTATTTAGTGCAAAGGCAAATTAAGGTGTCATGTCTGGTAAATTAATGTTTATGCAATGTTTTATCAATATATTTGTCTCTAGAAAGAGCCTAAATCCTGTTTGTCTCCACAGGAGTGCGCTCCAAGCCGTGAGGGTAGGAGGAGAGGTCATGTATTCCACTTGTACTCTCTCTCAGCTGCAGAACCAATGTGTGGTAGAGCAGGCCATGAGCTTGGCAAAGGAGGAACTGGGAATATCGGCAGAGGTTGTAGATCTCCAACCATTCACTGCACTGTTTCAGGACACGTTCTATTTTGCTCCAGACATGAATGTTGGGGTGATGGTGCTGCCTCACCTCACAGCCAACTTTGGACCCATCTACTTTTGCAAACTGCGACGCCTCAGTTGACCATAGACTCACTATGGAAACTGGTGCACAGATTATATCCCACAGGATATCTAATTATCTTCTGTGTTTACCACACTACGCTATAAATGCGTACTGTTTGGACTGAATTAAAGTTCAAGACCTGAAACCTGCGCTTTCAGAAAAAGTTACCAGTGTGGGAACGTGGTCGAATGCTGTGGGTTCTGTATTTGTGGGAGTTGAATTTGTTTTGATAAAAAAAAAAAAAAAAATGAGAGGATTGTGTCATTGTGGTACCAATTAATCAGTAAATGTTTGCTTGGTGAAAACTAAGCCACTACAAGAGCAAGTGCCTAAACTGGCCAAAATGGGACAGGTCAAGAAAAGCAAAGGCCAAACACCAGCCTCAGGCATAATACAGATTCTGACTGATGGGTAAAATGGATCTTACAGGTATGATGATAAACAACTTCATTAATATAGCACCTTTCAAGCAGTGGGCACGGTGACCAAGTAAAACCAGTTATACAATTAATTGCTTGGAAAAGCCGTTCTAAATAAGAGTTAAGATTTAAAAGACCTTGAGGAATCACATGTGAGATGTGTAGGGAGGCTTTTCCAGTGGGGAATTTTGTATTTTGATTGTGCATCAGGTATTTTTTAAAGATACACACAACTGTACAAAAGTTTGGAATCACATGTGTTATCCATCAAATAAAGTGCAAAATGAATGAAAAGTACAGTCAAGACTGACAATGTTAGAAATGATGAGCATGGATGGACTATGAAATCAAGGGCCCCTGGGCCCTACAACACAGCATGAAGCAACTGTGCTTACATTACACATTTAATATCCGTAGATTGCCTACAGGAGTCACACCACATTAAAGAAAAAATCTGATTGCCAGGCATGATAGAAGACACGCTCATGGTAGCTGCCAAGCCCTTTAGAGAAGACATGCTCATGGTAGCTGCCAAGCCTTTTACGGAAGACATGCTCAGGGTATTTCAGTCAGACCTGAACCCAGTGGCCAGATGCTCTTGAGTTTTATGACACACTGGTCAGTCACGAAATGTGTATTCCTAGTCATCATTATGACAGTTTTGCCTGCCCAGATTTGTGAGAAGGCTGTAACAGCAGCCACAGTGAGACACACCAGCATGACATCCACAAATATAATGTCAGTGGCATTCACCGGTAGATGAAACCGATGCTTATTGAAGAATGTCTAACCTTGAGAAGAAATGACAATGACACAATTACATTTTCACGGGGTGTTCCGTACTGTACACACAAGCTCACATTCTTCACCCATTTTATTGCAAAACCTTTTATTAAGAGCATCAGTTTGATGTTGAGGTAAAATTGTAAGTGTCCATTAAAAATAAAGGGATGTAATGATCAGGCTGACGATTCTGTCCTCATTTTGGGGGATTCTCCTTGTTATAAAAACCATCCATGGACGACTAAAAGAAGACAAATACAAGAAAGAAAACAAATTAGTGGTTTAAAAGTTTCTGCAGAATAAACATAAGAAAAAAACATGGTGTTAACACACAAACCTCATGAAAAACAAATGCTAAATGTGATCACACCATTTTGCTATAGGTTCAAATTTCAGGATTTTATTGAAGCCTTCAGGCTCAAGTATAGTACCAAAAGTATGGCGTTGCAATGGGGATGCAGCAAAGTGCTTCGAGGTCTTCAAAGTGTACTAGTTTTTTTCTGATGTAGCAGACGCATTTTTGCGATCAAGCTGAATCACTAACAATCTCTATAACATGTCAATCTACAACTGTCGACTGGTGTTGTAGACCTATAGTTTTCTCTTCCCTTTAATGAACATTCACTCTACCTAAATAGCAAAATTGGCTAGCTAGCTAGTTAGGGCACATGTGTATAAATTCCGTTGCTGTTCATCCATTTCAGCATTCATACACATTGGTAATTCAAAGTGCTTTACAAATGAGCAGATAAAAGAACATATTAATTTAATCAAATTTATTTTTGACACTATGTCCTCTGTTCCTTGGACATGGGCTAACATCGATATGTTATGGATCATTTGTTTTTATAATTGGGTGATTAGCTTCTATATGCCATTATTAATGTGCTTACAAAATCCCATTAAGATAGATCATTCACACATGCATGCTGAATGTTGTTAAGCAAGCCAAATGGAACTTTAGGAGATACGAGCAAATTGAACCAAATGTGTTCCAAATTTTAGGTTCCTGAAATATTAAAATGTGTCAGTCGCAACGTCAAAATGTAACACAATTTGGGGTGCGTCCAAAGAATGGAGCTTAGTACAAGCGTTCCACATTTCAAAACGCACGAACAAACAGCAGACACTCACCTGCAAAAGCAGTCTCTCTTTTGTCATCTTATTGTAGAACAACAAGACATCCTGGTTGGCCTTTACGACATTAGGGTTAAAGTCCAGCACCCGCAAACCCTCCAGGCTTCGTGCACGAGACAAGGCTACATACGCTTGACCACTCTCAAACACACGAGCCAGGGAAATCTCAACACAGTCCAAAGTCATGCCCTGTCATATGAATTGAGAAAATCAATTAAGATATAAGAACATACATGTGTTTGTGTGAACATATATGTGTGTGTGTGATATATATATATATAAATAAATTAGACATATAAACATCCAAGACAACAACCCCAATAGCTGTAAGCATACACCAAGGCTGTGTAAAGGCTAATTAGCAAGGAGACCAAATAGAAATCAGGACAAAAACCCAACAGATATGAAGTGGATTGGAGAGTGAAGGAAAAATAGACATATGTCGGTACGTCGTCAAGAATCCTTGAAAAGCATTCCAGGTGATCCCAATGAGGAAGTGGCCATAGCGGTCATTATCTTATATTTTGGAACAGCCCCCTGTGTGTAATTTAATGTAAATATACTCAGCGAAACCAGCAGAAGTTAGCCTTTTCACACTCTACAGTCAAAATACATGCTTCCCCTTCAGTATTCTCTTCAAAGTCCCACTGTCTGTCTGCAGCAGCCTTGGACAAACGATGGTGAGTGAGTGTGTGTACTGTGCAGCAGCCTTGGACATATGATGGGCAGATCACATCCTGACTGGTTCTTGGATGGATGTTTCATTTGCTCATTTAGCAGACTTCATTAGAATACTTCACCTATGTGTAGGCATTCACCTACACTTGATTGATTGATTCATAGTGAGTGTGCCATCCATCTATCAATATCACAAGGGATGACCACAGAATGTGTGCAGGTCTATGGAAATTCCAGAGCAGGAAATTCTAAATGCTGGGAATCAACCCTCTGACAGTCGGGGGAAACAGTACTTTGTGCATTTGAGGGGGACTTAACACTCACTTGACTTTTGTGGATGGAGATGGCCCAGGCTAGTTTAAGAGGCAGCTGCTGTCTGCTTGTAAGTTGGCCTCCACTGGCCTTAAACACCCAGCGTTCCCGTTTAATCACTTCTGTCACTCCACAGAGGAAATGTATACGTGGAAGACCTAAAGAAGAGATAACACAAGAAACCGTGTCTTCAGTGCAGTTGTCAAATGATCAAGTAAATGCAAGACAAATATTCACTGTAAAACAACCAAAAAAAAACAATTGCACTCAATGTAATGAGGGCACAGTATTCCCAGCACCTGCATTCTGCTGCATTTAAGCAATAGAATATAAGAACAGCTTGTTTTAACCAGACATACGTTTCTGCAAGAACATGCGAATGTGATTGTGCCACAGCAGCAGTGAACCGTCCTATCACCTGTTGCATGAGCAATACATATATTATATAACATATAATAGATTAAAATAAATGTAGTATCAAGAGGTATCTATGGGAGGGCCAATGGCTTTAAACCTTAACACCCCTCTCCAACTCAAATTCATGTCATTTTTGTTGCTCTGTTGATTTAAGACCCCATCGTTTCTCTGAATGCTACAGACTCATCAGACCACTGGCTTCAGGCTTTGGTGTGTTAGGGGACCGGTGGTGTCAGGTGGGATGGATGGGGGTTTAATGTTTAAGTTTGAAGTCATTTTGGCTGTTAGCATCACTACCATGGAACAATTATCGGTCAGGTCAGTCGGTCAATCAGTTTCTCCCTCTCTCACTGTGTATATAAATATCTTTAAAAATCTTGTTTTTGCATAATATTTAACTTTTTCTGATTTCACAAGCAGTAGTATATCCTTCAGGAAAGGCACGTTCAGTTTTTGTTTGGAACCATCAACATACCTTGATTAGCAGATGGAAAGTCTAATACAACCCCTCTAGCTCCATTCACGAGGCCTCTTTGAACATCCAAATTCTTTGTCAGCATGACCTGGATAGGAAGGAGCACAACAAATAAATCCCTAATCCCAAATCATTTTCATTATCTGTAGGAACTGTGTTGTGAATTGGTTAAACATATACATTTGAGACTTGTTACTCAAATGTAAATTTATGGGAGGATGGTAAAATGTCTTATAACTTCCATCAGCTACAGATGTGGGATCCGTTAAGACTGGCTAAATTCCAGGTAAGACTACAGAGGTAAGACTACTTTAGGTAAAATCTCTAGTAGTATAGGATGGTAAAAGCTGGAACAGATTTTTATTTGTTAAAAGTTTCTCTGTACTTTCATCAAAAGTGTAGGCTATTCCTCTACCTACTCAACTAGTTAGTTAGGTAGGTAGATGGACTAGCTAGCGAGCTAGGTGACCTAATTCACACAGGTGAATTCTGCAGCTGGTAATATACAGCTGTGATTGAGGAAGCTTCTGGGCTTTATTTGAAATTAACGCATATGTCGATCAATGTGTAGACTCAATTTCACAAATGGACTCAATTTCACAATAAAGGTTCTGTCTAAAAATCCACTTTGTGGAATTTTAATCTCCAACTTGATAGTGCTGCAGTGCTTCTATCTTACTTCACAAATAAAAATCTATCGTCAAACCTCGACATCTACATAACCTGGACTTATTGGTATGCTCAGCCCCATTGTTGATACTGAAATGGAAACACTCATGCTCACCTGTGCTCCTACTTTTAGTCGCAGTACATTCTCAATCTGACTTTGGGTGTCAAGGGTCCTTAACGCTTTTGGGTTGCTATCGACAGCCTCAAATTGACGACAAGCACCTGGGAAAGATAAAGGCAGAATATGCAAAGTCAATTGAGTGGGAATTTTGTTATTTTTGGACAAATTCTCAAAACCTGATTCCCATCAATGAAGTACATGCTTAGAGAGAAAAGTCTCTATCCACCTTAGGCTCTGCAATGAGAACAAATAATGTTGTTTAGTAACGGCCATCTCCTTTGGACAAATGTATCAATCTTTGCACACAGGTTGTAGTAGGAGCATGTGTACAGAGGTTTTTCCATTACCGAACCCACCCACGTCCACGATATGGGTCAAGAAACACCTAAAATTGGTCAGATTTGCATGTAAATATTCGAGGTAAATCTCCTTATGGAAGAAGTTAAAATGCACTTGCTGTGCTTGAAGTTAAATTAGGCCTAACATGCTAAATAAAGCAAAGGATACCATTTTTTATTTTTTTAAATCACTCACTCTCCTAGCAAAACAAAGCCATAGGACTCCATTAACAACAGACATCGCCTCCAGGCGCTTCACAAAGCCCAAGGCCTGAGCCCCCAAGAGCAAGTATGTAGAGAAAACACAACTCAAAAAGTGTGATCAATCTGCCTGAGACAGCCCAGCAGATTCATATATACAACAGTCATGGGGAAACGTTAGCATACATGAGGCATATACACACACTCAAGGATACATACAAGACTGTAAGTGAGTAAAAAGGGGTAAAGATGAGTAGCCAGCATTCAAAGTAGCGGCCATTTTGTACAACAAAGTCAACAAGCTCAAGCAAAGAAGAGCAAACGGCAAAATGTAAGAACAAATTCAAACTGAAATACTAAAATGAATAAAATAACTAAACCTGGTAATTGCTGGAGCTTGTTCTCATTAGTAAGTTCCACATCATTTTTGTGTGTGCACAGTCTGGTTGCCAAGATACCATCTCTCTCAATGTTGTGGGCAGCACTCATCTCGAGCTTGCAAGTGATTTCTTTGGTGACCCTGAGGAGGAATGTTACATAGCATTTAAACAGCTGCAAGAACCCTGAAAGCCTTTTTGAAAGAAATTCCTAAATAAGGTGATAGTTGAATCTTCAGTGCTCTTGGGTGATTCTTAGGCATCACCTCCTTTGGTTTTGTGAAAAAAAGCTATATGCATTGGTTACCTGCAGCTTCCATGAAGTCTGCATACTCATTACGATGTTGCTTTTAAAGATGTTTAATAAGTCGTTCACATATTCCCCCCCCCCCCCTCCATAAGACTGACTGAAGCCTTTGCCGGCTGTGTTTTGACAGCTCTGTATTTTGATTTGTTAAATCAATTGGCTGGCTAATTCTTCTTCCATGTCAATTTGATGTCAGTCAGAACAAATCATTTTCTCAGACATTTGAATATCTTCACATGGTTCTGATACCAAGTGCGAGTACAAAGACGTGGTATGGCTTGAGTATCCAATACTAATACTCGCACACGTCACACCACTAGTTTGTAGGCTAGCCTTCCGTGCTGATGCTGAAGCTAAAGATAACCAACCCAGCAGGTGATAACATAACAGGAGCAGGTGATAACACTTTGTTAAATAATTACTTATAACACAGCAGCCCAAAATCCATATTCAGTGATTGATCCATTTTCAGTAAGGTGATGCTCCTTTTCTGCCTGTGTACATACTTTTCTGAGGGCCAATAAGCTTTCAGAAAAATGAAATGCAAATGTTTTGGGGAAAAACACTGCAGGGCAAGAAGAAAAGGCATAAAGTTGCAAAGAATGGTGGGGAGAGCAATGTGCTTTGGGTTTTACCTCTGGGCTTGATCACTCAAGGAACAATGAATTTTAAAATATATCAAGACAGTTACCCTGCCAAACATTAACTTACGATTACTAATTAGGCCTGGTCGTGTCATAAATGGCCAACATATGACAGTGCATGAGGCAAATAGTCTTGTGGTCAACAGGTAAAAGGTATCTTGTGGATCACGCATGGGTCTAAAATACCTGTTTTTCACTTTGGTTCTCAAAGTGAGTAAAGATTTATAGGCTGTAGTTTATATAGTTTTGATCATAAGACTATGCAGACGCATGGAAGTTATGGGAAGACATAAGAACAATACCTGCCCACTCGCACAGCCTGCAGCAGAGAGATAAAAGCTTGGTCTGTCTGCCTGCGCACCTCTGTCAGCTCCATATTCATCTGAATGCACTTCTTCCAACATCTTGCCTACATGAGCAAGACATCCAGCCAACAAGTTATAAGTATAGGGTTTAATAGGAGTACATAGTCCTGTTGTGTTGAGTAATAAGTATAGGGTTTTATAGGAGTATATAGTCCTGTTGTGGCTTTGAGACACCAATGGAACGCCTTTATCCCTTACCTGGAAGCAAAAGCTTGGTTTGTCTTTTCCTTTACTTATCGGTGGTAGCTGGAGGAAATCTCCACACACGATCAGCTGAATGCCACCAAATGGTTCCGTGGACCGTCTGATGGACCTGTAGCAAGGGGTCCATCAGATCAGATTTTATTGTTAAATAATTGCCGTTAACAGCCTGAAAGTGGTAAATCTGGTTAAGAGTCTGGGGACAGTGTCAGGTGGTTTGGTGACATGCAGATCATGACATTTATTACATTTACGCAACTAAGGTCTTGAGTATGCTATATAGATAAATAAATGTTTTCATTCATGTGGATAATTAAAATTAACATGATGATCCTGTCATTTCATATTGATCCTGTCATTTGATATCAAGGGCAACAATGGGAGGACTAATAGCTTTTGAACACTGAATATGCAAAATGGTGACTTACGTGCAACTAACTCCTACCTCATCCATACACATGATACTACTTACCAGATGAGTTATTCATGACTCAACCTACACAACTGAGCTATCGTCATCTGTCTATAGTTTAACACAATACTATACACTATAATACAATAATGTGCAGCACATTGAAATAAGGGTCAAAGAAATGCAAATGGGTCATTTACCTGGCAATGGCCTCCAGCTTGTCAAAGAACTGGGCGTCCACCATGGATATTTCATCAATGATAAGGTGCCTGCAGCCGAGCCAGTTCTGTAGAACACCAGGCCTCTGAGCCAACTCAAGACAGTGCTCCAGAGATCCTGACCCCGACCCGATACCTGCCAGGGACAGAGCAGTATGGAAAAATAAGCATATAGTCACCAGGTGAGTAATCAATGTTAAATAAATAAGCATGTAGGTCACCAGGTGAGTGATCAATGTAAAATAAATAAGCATATCATCACCAGGTAAGTAATCAATGTTAAATAAATAACCATGTAGGTCACCAGGTGAGTGATCAATGTAAAATAAATAAGCATATAGTCACCAGGTGAGTAATCAATGTTAAATAAATAAGCAGTCACCAGGTGAGTGATCAATGTTAAATAAATAAGCATATAGTCACCAGGTGAGTGATCAATGTTAAATAAATAAGCATACAGTCACCAGGTGAGTGATCAATGTTAAATAAATAAGCAGTCACCCGGTGAGTGATCAATGTTAAATAAATAAGCAGTCACCCGGTGAGTGATCAATGTTAAATAAATAAGCATATCGTCACCAGGAGAGTGATCAATGTTAAATAAATAAATAAGCATATAGTAACCAGGTGAGTGATCAATGTTAAATAAATAAGCATATAGGTCACCAGGTGAGTAATCAATGTTAAATAAATAAGCATATAGGTCACCAGGTGAGTAATCAATGTTAAACAGATATATCCACATGGTACACTGCTGAGAGCCAAACAGTAGTGAGACCTTTGAAAAACACCTGTGAAGCACCTTACACAAATGTACTTTTAGCCAATTCAGTCTCATTCAAACAAGTTTACTGTGGAATGCTTAAGGAAGATCCATCAAACCTGCAAAGCTGTGTAGTGTTGTTCCCCCAATATGACACGCCGCTACACCTGTGCTTGCAGTGGCATAGGTGCTTTTGGGAGGAAGGGATCCCACAATCCTCTTCAACAGGAAAGATTTTCCGGTACCTGAGACAGTAGTTGATAATTAAAAGATGAAATATGCATTAAACTAATTTAACACTAGGGTTACAAAATTCTGGGAATGTTCATAGAAAGAAACATTTGATGGAAATGTCTGGTCATTTGGGAGAGTTTATGGTACTTTTCCAAGACTTCGGGGGAATTTTGGAGGAAATGATATTGTCATATGTACAGCATGACCTGCACCTCAAGCAACAGAAGTGTCTTTTTTCCCAGGAGTCTGTGGAATACTTGGCCCACATCATTGATGCGGCTGGGCTCCACAAATCACCAGAGAAGGTATTGTGGCTGCACCAGCACCATGTGAGGTCAGCCAGCTACGTTCATTTCTAGGGATGCCAAACTATTATGGACGCTTCATTCCCGATCTAGCCACTGTCCTGAAACCACTGAGTGAACTGCTTTATAAAAGGGAAGAAATGGCAGTGGACAGCAGCCTGTCAGTCAGCGTTTCAGAAAGCTAAAGCACTCCTAGGATCACAGGATGTATTGACACACTAAAATCCTGAGCCGCTTCACCTTATGGGGTTGGAGCTGTGCTCTCACACGTTATGCCTGATAGCGAGGAAAGACCTATGGCTTATGCATTACGAACGCTCAGCAAGGCAGAACAAAACTATGCTCAGATCGAGAGGGAGGCTCTAGCGATAGTCTTTGGATCAGATGCTGGATCAGATGCTGACACGCCCAGATCCAGAGCTGCAGCAGACTGCAGTGAACCTTCCTGTAAGCCCCCCAGTGTTACTACCTCAGGGTGATGGCTGCACCACACTTCACTCTAATATACCTCACCAAGAAAAGCCTGACGATCAAGTTCCTGAGACCACAGAACCTCCAAAAACACATTATTATTTGATGTAAAAAAAAAAAAAGCAAGCTGTTATCTTTTATGTTGTGTTACAGAAAATATCCTTTGTGTTAATTGACAACATATCTTTACAGGGAGGAAATGTTATGTATGAAACTAAATGTTGCGCTTCATTTATGGTGACCACTAGGTATAAATTGGGTTCTCGTACGTCATAAAGCAGACTAGCTGAAGTGATTGAACAAGCTAGAAGTGTTTCAGTGTTGCTCTGTGTGTGCATGTGAAATTGTTTGCATATAGGCTAAACATAGAAGCAACATAACACTAACACCTGGTGTTGTGTACATGCAATAACTCGACCAACACCCAGACCTTGAGCAGTGGACCAACACCCTGAGCAGTCGGGGCCCCAATGCAGCAGCCTTGGCTGAATTATCCAGAGAAAAACACTGAATGCATCAGCAGATTCATATAAAAATCAAGTGTACGCACCAAAACATATTCTGTATGAAGCCCTTGAAGAGAAAGATGTTTAAGACAATGCTTCTGTGGATCAAATTCTCCAAAAAGATTGTATTTGATTATAGCCTAAATAGGGTGAACTGCATAACTATGTCTGTATCAAGATGGTTATGACACACACACACACACACACACACACACACACACACACACACACACACACACACACACACACACACACACACACACACCTGCACTCCCAGTGAAGAAGACATTCTTTCCGCCGAGGACTGCACCCAAGACGGATAACTGTTCTTTGCTGAGTTTCCGTCCTGAGGAAGAAGCAAAAATGTGCTTTTTGCTGGGGTGGAGAGACGTAATCTGTAAAAGAAAAATCAATCCATTAAGGTCAAGAGTAAGTGACCGGACGTTAACATTTTCGATTTTCTGCAGATCTCGTAGCCGTTCATATACTCTTATAATATTATGGCCAAATGGACAATCAATCGTTCTAAATTCGTTTAGATGGAATATGTAACGTGAAGGACAGGTATACAGGTGTCGTTCCCAGCCACCCAGGATATGCACAGGTAGTTCTATGTTCCGGTTCTTAACTCACCACGAAAATTAAAGAAAAGCTTTCACAGCTATTATCAGTGCCAACTGGGTTTCTGGTGGTGTTTGTAAGGTTGTGCATGCCTCTTAGGTAGTTAGCTCGCTGGTTTTAGACCAAAACGGCTTGCAGGGTTTTGCACCAAAACATTAATTGGTTGAAATAGATTGCTTACCAAATCGAAATCTACTTAAACATACCATACTTTCATCATGATCTGCTCTTGGTCTCTTAACTTGTAGACGTTCATTCATCGCATTATTGGTTCTCTCAGGACGACTGGTGAGCTGCTGGTCACAGGCTCTGTTCCTGACATTGTTCGCTCTCTGTACATCCTTCTGCTGAA
Organism: Clupea harengus; assembly: GCF_900700415.2. Lineage (NCBI taxonomy): Eukaryota > Metazoa > Chordata > Actinopteri > Clupeiformes > Clupeidae > Clupea > Clupea harengus. The sequence goes on from NW_024879591.1 coordinate 25,205, forward strand.
GAGGACTGATTGTGGCGAAACTCCGCGGAAGACCGGCGAGAAATTTGTCCCGATCAGTTAAAGGCTTGCTCGACTTCCATACCAGATGTTTAATGCTCAAAGTCTTCAGAAAAGTGGCTAGATGATCTGGAGGGCAGTCTGATATTAAAATCTGGATGTTATCGGGTATAATTTTAACAGTACACTTGCCATCCTTTGAAAAACGTGTAAACAGTTTGATGTCACGAAGTGTGAAGTTCCGAGGAGCTTTGCCATCATGTACTCGTAGAACAATTTCCTTAAATTCGTTCCGTTCCAAACTTACAGAGGCACGTCGAATACATTGACTGGTTGCAGCCAGACCAGATGAGTTGAGACGCTGTATAGTGACACAGCATTTGAACGAAACACCATCGTCCCCTTGTAACATTGCAACAATTTGCCAATTGCAGATAAACTAAACAGGAAACTCGCGGCTCATCAGATAAAAGGATGTGCCAGCTGTAGGCTATCACAAGAACGTTCGTTACACAGACACTGAGTTAAATTGATGTACGCATCTTACAGTGTTTCCACATGCAGGCAGAAAAGGCTAATACCCCCACGACAGTTTAGACTTCCAAACAGGCCTATTTAGCTAAGTCAATAATTTTTTACCATCTGAAATAAACAGCGCTGTTTTCAAATTAAGGACACTGAAAACAATAATCCAATGTGATCTCTCTTTAACTCCAGAAAGAGGTATTTAAAATGAACAATCCAATCAACAAGAGGTTTTGAAACTCGCATTTAAAGCGTTAAACCAATGGGGTGCTACGCTTTTTACGTAATCACGTCAGGCACGTATGGTGGGCCCTTTTGCTGCCCGATTCGTTGGTGAGACTTGAACCAAGTTCCGTTCTGCTAGCAACGATAACCCACAATAACCCCAGGAAGTAAAACGAAACGAGGAAGTAAAATGAGTTTGTTGTATCAAATGAAAGGTTTTTACAACAAACAACCCTGTTAATCGACTGGGTAATATAAAAACCTTTTATATGCAACGAGTTTTATTGTTCCATTTGTCCTAATGATCGGGAAAATAGTTAAAAGCGTGTTTGAAAGTTATAGTAGCCTATTTGTCATTATAAAGTCCTAATCTGTCTACTCGCTAGATCAGACTTTATAATGGTATTTTGTTAACTGTGCATTATATTAACTTGCTTTAAAACAAGGTAAGATATAGTGAGTTAATTTTATACGTACAGGATACTTTGATAATGACTAAGATGTAGCTGAAAATTGACAATTAATATTACTTTCATAGTAACATCAAAATGGGTTAAAAACGATTCACTGATGTTACAAAAGTATGATTTTCTTGTTTAAATATAGGGAACACTGACTAAACAGGCATCATTGCAAATATTGTAGTAAGAAACAGTAAAACACACAACAATCTGCTGATAAAAGGATTATGTCTTCAATAAAGTTGGTTGAACATGTTCAGAACACTGTAAAGAAAGGGTAAAAAATGTTTAGCAGTAATTAATCTGGCCATTCACTGTGAAAAAACACTTGACACACAGATCACACAGGTGAAAAGGGATTATCTCCAATGCCAGGGTATTGCCATGTGACACGTATCAAACTTTGCTGATGAAACTAAAGATTGTGTCTCAATGAAAGGGGGGTGGAATATGTTTAGGACATTCCAAACATTAAATAAAATGTGTGAAGTAGTTGAGATTTACGTCCCTGAATGCTCCACAATACTTTAAACATAGGTGATCAGACAGGCGAAAATGCATTATCTTCAATGGTAGGGCCATGTGACATGTATCACTCTTTGCTGATGAAACTAAAGATTGTGTCTCAATGAAAGGGGGGTGGAATATGTTCAGGACACTCCAAACATTAAATGAAATGTGTGAAGTAGTTGAGATTTACGTCCCTGAATGCTCCACAATACTTTAAACATAGGCCTACACACAGGCGAAAATGCATTAACTTCAATGGCAGGGCCATGTGATACGTATGCTGCTCTTGAACCACAAATGTGTAAACATTGTTACAGTTCCGTGGAGCTAGCGACAATAAGCGACAATAAGCGGCAATATGACGGCGAAAGCATCAAAATAAAAGTCTGCTTTAAAGATTGGTTTCAAAATCCGGTTTGACTGTTGACTGACAACGTTTTGAACGGCATGTGTCTGTTGTGCTGTCAACTACTCTAGATTATTACACTTTTTTGTCATTTTAGCTGACTCTAATCTAGCAAATAATCATACCATGAGATGGTAGCCTATTACACAACATTTCGTTTTTCGTTGTTTATTATCATTCATTTTTGCATTCAATCTATTACAGATCACCACATCCATAAAGGGCCACATAACAAACCATTTTATTTATATTGCTTGTGAGTCATCAGAGCACAATATACATTACTGAAAAAATGTCTAACCTTTAGACTGTGTTTAAGATGAATAGGCAAATTACATATCAGTTAGGAAGACATAAGGGAGGGCACTGTATATCTCTATATCGCTATAAGACTGTAAACTCAGTTTGGGTTTAACGTGCTCTGTCTGGTACCTAATGAAGTGATTCAGAATATGGATCATAAATAGGATTAATGTCAAGTAAGTTTCCACATACAAGGAATTTGTCTGGGTTGTGTGGCACAAATAAAGACAGACAAGACAAAGACATTTTTTCCCACAAAAGAAACATAAATATAGACAATAACAATCTGAATACAAATATACATTTACATATACTAAGCTAAATATATCCCGGTATATAAATATGGATTTAGCATCCGGACAGAAAAGGATGGGATGGGGTGGAATTTACTCAAACTGACTTGTGTATGGTGGAAAATGGGTCAAGGGGGGACCTTGAAGGAGCCCAACATGGCCTGTGATGTCAGATGTTTTAGTTTAGGCTTTTTGTAGAATCTGGGAAATGTCCAACAGTGCAACGTTGCATCAATATGACGTGGGCTGAAACATGAGTTTGTGGGCATTGTTGATGAGAGTAACTGCTGCCAGAAATAAACCGTTCTTATGGCATGAGGTTTTGGAGGACTGCAGTCTGTTATGCACCGCAGTCTCTTACCAGAGGGGAGTTTTTCAAAAAGACCTGACCAGGGTGGGAGGGGTCAGCCATAATTTTCCCTGATCACTTCAGGGGCCTGGAGCCATTCAGGTCCTGGAGCAATGGCAAATCACCCATACGAATGATATGCAGCAGTCTGCTCTTGTCTTGAAAGCAGCGAACCCCGCTGGCTGACCTGCAACGACTCCTGGTTGAGGAATGGAATGCCATCCCACAGCAACGTGTGACCAGGTTGGTATTCAGCGAGGAGGAGGAGGTGCCAGGCTGTGGCTGCGTATGGATCTTCCATCCGCTACTGAGGATCCTGACAGTGTACTAAATTAATGAAGTGTAAAATTGCCAATATGTCTGGTTTGTTCCTTGCAACTGATCAAGAGTTCAATCATTCAATCCAACTCAAAACAAGAGTCAATACCAACAGGAGAATACAGTGTTTAGCATTGGCAGAGGATTTTGGCTAATTTTAAATTGGACTTCCACTTTTGTTTTTTATTCCTAATGTCTAAGGAATAATAATATATAATGTACAAGTTCCTCATTCATTAAATGACTCATTCATTAAAAAACGATGTATTTTTAACAAATGACTTTGCATGCATCTCTGCCTTCTCCAAATTAGTTATTGCATGCTCACTATTACTTCTAATTACTGGCAAAGAAAAATCCTTACTTATTCCTCCCATCTTCCAAATCATGCCCCATGCCTCACGAACCTGGATTCCTGTTCCAATATTACTAGAAAATGCCCTCCAATAATTCCATTTAGCTTCTCTGACAATTCTTTTAACATTAGCATGTGCAATTTTCAAGAACAAAATCATTATTTCTAAAACTGTCAATGTAATATTTTCTATTAATGTTGTACCTTATTTGCTGGATAAAAATATCCATTCTGAAAAATGTGTAATGTTCACTTTTTAACGGTATTTAAATGTTAACTGTATTGCTCAAAGCCCAGAGCTTTGTCAAAATCAACTAAATCAAATAACAAGCTGTGTAGAGTGAAGCAATGCTCCATTGTGAAGCTTTGTGCAGACATCACTAGCTGCACCAGGATTTGAAATAGAGCTTTTATTTTTTGTTAGTGCTAAATAGCTTTGTAAAAAGACCAAAAATAACAAAAAAGTTAATTTGTGTCACATTCCAGACCGCATTCACACTATATAGTGTGACAAAAATAATGAATGAAAATAAGGTTTAAAAAGGTCACAGATATACACAATGAAAATGTTTAAAGCAACACTACGTAAAAATGTGCCATTTCTTGAGGTATGTAATTATAGGCAACTAGTTTTGGCATCATCTCCAAATTCATTTTGATGGAATATGGTCATGTGAAGGACACACATCCGTCATTCCCCCATCTAGTTCTGTGCTTTGGGCCAGACAACCTACCCAAACATGTAAAAAAGCTTTCACAGCATCTCCAACTATATTGCCAAAAGACACCAGTTAACATGCTAACAAGTTTTTATCAATGCTAACTGTGCTGTTGGTGTTCGCAAGGTTTTTACATGCCTATTAGGTAGTTAGCTCGTTAGCTTTAGACCAAAACTCCTTACTGCTGCTTTAATGTTTATAAAGCACAATCAGGTCCTTACTAAATAAGAAAAAGAAACAGCATTCAGTTCTCAACCAATTATAAGATCATTTGTATTTTGCAGCAGTGTCAAGGAAGGCGTGTTTTTCAAAATACAATAAAACTTCAGCCTTTGCTGCTCTCTTAAAGGGAATTCTGAATAACATCAGCTCTCTAACCCTCTGTACAGCCTGCCTAGTCATGGTCACTTCTCAGAAAGGGTGGTATTACATGGTGTAGTACAGCTTAGACCAATCCTCTGCCTTGACAATTTCAACATTATTCTTATCAGATACTCTGAATCAAATCAACATTATCCTTCTGATACTCTGAATCAGATTAAAATGATCCTTATCAGATACTCTGAATCCGATCAACGTTATCCTGATCAGATACTGATTCAGATTAACATTATCATTATCAGATACTCTGAAAACTTAAACCTCTTCATTTGTCATATCATCTACTGCAAAGTAATGAAACAATTATTGTTTTTTGGAACTGAAGTTATGTTTTAGGTGGAAAGGACAAAAAAATAAAACACACCTGTTGGAATGTTGTTATAAAACACAACTGTTGTAATGTTGTTTAATTCTTTTTACGGTACTTTTCTGTTGTTTGTGTAAAACACATTGTAAGACTTGACACAATGTTTCATTTTATTTACCCCGACCCCAAAAGAATGAAGAAATATATGCTAGAACTCAAAAAGGCGTAAATAAAGATGTACATTTCAATAGTTGGGGTGAGATGGCAGCAAGCACCAGTCTTAACTGTCAGAAGTAGTTTTCCTGATTATAAGGTGAACACAGTGCTTAACATGAACAGCTTTTTTGTCTTCCATCGGAGAACACCTTATACCTCCACACTATACATTTTCCTGGTGCACTTGATAACTGTATCTTTCCACAATTTTCTGAGCCCACCACTAAATGAGTACACACATTACAGCACATGACACCAGAACTCAACCCCATCAATGCTGAGCACCCACCTAGATGACAGGACAGCAGCCAGTGCAGTAAGAAGATATTGCCAGGTAATGACGACATCACATAATAATAATGTTGTATGTGGTCTACCTCTCTTGTGTTATTTCACAATTTGCTCAATATTCTTCATTGATTGTTTTTGCTTGCATGTCTGTAATTGTGAATAACAATGCATGAGAAAAGTTCTAATGGTGAGGGCAAAAACACATGGACTGATTTGTTTACTGCAAAGTCACAAAGATTACAGGCTACAAAGAGTAGATGCAGCAACATACTGTTGGTCAAAGGGCTCAACCAGGTACGACATGGGTTTAATACTAAATGTGTCAGAGTTAGTGGTACCGTGAGAACCACGAGTGAAGAAAATTGTGAACAATGAAACTGATTTATTTAATTTATGATAGCCCTATGGTTTACGTACATGGTGACAAAAAGTAATTGGTGTTCAGATTTTAACTGGCTATGAATGTCAAGGATTGCTGAATCTGGGGACATATGACATCAAAAATACAGTGTTGAAATTGTAAAAATCTGGGTATGTACAAGTGCATGTTGCTCAATAACAGAATTCATATCTTCAGTGTTTCCCCAAAATGGTTCAATTCATCATCAAAATAATGTTAAGAACTAAAGAAAAGGATTTCCAAATAAATATATAAATGTCTCTGAAAACCACAGGACAGTTAATAACATGTTTGTATATATGTGCATCCTTGGTAGAGATATTGAGATGCAATACACTTCTCATTGTCTATCCAAGCCTGCAAAGAGCTATCAGTGTTGGGTAAATTTGTGAGATGACATGGAGGAAGTCTAATCCATAAGAGCTCGATAAACAACCGGCTCAATGTAGTCTTCTCTATAGCGTGAATTGATGACTCGCTGTCTCTTGGATTCCTTGTTGACCTCCTTCTCTACAAAGACACCTTTGAAGCGCATGTCTGAAGCTATCGACTGCAAAAAAAGAATTCAGATATTAGGGAGTAACAGTGTCAGTAAGTCAAAACAAAAATAAAAAAAACACCTCAATTAAATGTACAATCGCCGATTGTGGCAAAGGTTGTTGATATTTGAGCTCAACAGCCAATCAAATAATACCCCCCTTCCTTCCATGTTCCTGAAGCAACGTGCTGGTTAGCTGGATTAGTGTATGGCTTGGTTCGAGCCACTATGCTTGTTCCCCATTTACAGAGCCAGGACTGTGTACGACCACCAGATTGTTTTTCAGTGCACACAGAATAGAGAGCTAGAGGACCCTGAGTAGCAATTTGCAGATTTTGACTTAAGGTGTATTGGATTAGAATCACCAACTGCACCTTTAAGTGAGACATGATATTTGACTTTACATTTATTGTTCATGTTACTTTTATACTTATACTATATATATATATATATATATATATATATATATATATATATATATTTTTTTTTTTTACATGGGCGGACAAAATCTTGTAAACACCATGACATGGATTGATTGAGTTCTGTAGGGCTCATCCTAAGTCTCCTTTGGACCCTGGATCTGACTGGTAGCCACAGCTTGCACAGGCCTTGAAGTGTTCTTTAAAATGTATCAAGAAAAGACATAACCTATTTACACTTGATAACTTTAACCATGCTGACATTACTTTGGGGCTGCTTACCAGTCGTGTCTTGACACGCTTTGGTAGATCTTCATTGAGACTATAGACATCCTCTCTCTTCGCACTGAGTTGTGAGCCATCCTCAAACTCCACCTGGATCACAGTAAACACAAAAACACACATAAGACACAAACACAACATTTGAAAAACCAACAGCATACTAACCTCATGGCAGATGTCCTCCTGGCATTATTCAAACTTCTTCAGTGATAGTATGGACACATATATTAATAATATTTAATATTTTAACAACTTTTTGATTACAAGAGAAACTAACCAAGTACATAAGCACAATGATGCTGATTTTTTTTCGCTGTCCCTTACTAAATATCCACGTGACCACACCCTCTTTGACATAGTTTCCATTCTTGTCAAATCAAAAGAGCCCCAGCACCTGAATTCTCTCATTAGATTAGATTTGATTGACAGAATTGGCATAAATATGCTGAAACATTTCTACACAAGACCCAAATTGTTTTTTGGAATAGTACAATCCTTATGGTAACATCCATATAAAATATAATACTCTTCATTTGTCTTCTAGGTAAGCCCCATAGTGCAGTTACATTCTGCCATCAGCAGTGCTACTCTCGCTGAACAGTACCGATTTAGCTTTTCAGCTAGACAACAGAGAAATATGCTCTGCTAGCATACCCCAGGTGGAAAAACAGGTAATAAATAATATTATATATATACATTAATAAATTCTCACCAAGTACATTGGGATCACGTGTTCTGCTACAAATTTGGCTCCATATACCAGTCCGTCTGTCCACCGCACCTGCACCACAGTGCCCTCTGGTGGTGGGCCAAGCTCTATACAGTCCCGGTTCTAAAAAAAAAAGCCACAAATAAAAGCGTGCAAGACATTTAAAAAAGATTCACAAGGCAGTAAAAGTGAAGCTTTGTGTGAAAAGATCACAAACTTGAAGGAGCAATCTGCAAAAATTTGGATTACATGTTGATAGAGAAATTTAATGAGGAGGACATTGTTATTGTATTTTAACCTGCTTGTTTATCCTGTTTGCTGAGGCCTACTCTCTTGCTGCGGCATACCACCTGTTTTTGTACTGATAGTCATGCATACCGTTCTTCTTTCAAGGACATGTTCTGAGATCACTGCTGTAACTTCTGTCGCGATGGGATGGGAAAATACCGCCCTTTGTCTGCTCATCTAACATGTTTTTTTATACTCACATATAGGCTGGCTGCGCCCAGCTCATCTTTGGAGTATGTTCATGACATTTGGTTGTGACACACTTCCTCTTTTGCAAAAGATAAAGCGCTGAAATTCTGATCGCTGGTCTCGGTCTCATCAATATTAACGTCTTAATATAATTTATCTAACACATGTGTAACATAACAAACCATGTAGGTCTTCATTTAAGTGTTCAAGCTTTTGAGCTAGCTGACAGGCCAACAGTTAATGCAGATAACTGAAAATGACTAACAATATGTACCAGCCACCCTCTGAAACTAATCTTTTTGATTAAAGAATGTGGATGATTACTGTGGCTTGAAAGGTATTAATCTAGGCGTCTGCACAAGTGTAGTGAATTATAGCTTCACGGTCAAATCAAAATCACTGAATGCACTTTCAAGTAAGTAAGCCCCAGTAGATCCAAACAAGATGGGAATACTTGCGTCTCTTTCCGTCTTTGATATTGCTGAGTTTTACTGTAATTCAACTAATTATTTACCAGGCTTGTTCGTTAGATAATATGATAAAAAACTTTTTTCCCTGTTTTCAATGTACCCTATTATAATGTAATGCGATATGTTACCTTATGTTACATAGTAATGGAATAAAATGTTATTTCAGTAGTTTGAAACCATTTCACACTCAAACATTGTGATGTTGCAACATTGTTTGTACATGTATAACAATGTTAGAACTAGGCCGATATGTTGTTCTGCCTTTTAGTGGTGTAAAGTTTCCTATTTTCGTAAAATGATTTCACTATGAAGATGAAATAGCACATCTTTGGTTTTTAAATATGTGAAAATTGGTTACTGGTTACTAAAAGTTTGAGGCAAATAGAGAAAATCCCTTTTGAGAAAATACAAGGCATTTTGATAACACCATGGAGCTTCTGACTTTATTGAAGGACAATATAACTCATAGGATTGATTGCAAGTACCACATATGATCAAAATCTGGAAATGAAATGCTAAGAAATACCCGAGATATTAATTTGTAAACGTTTGAATGCCTTGTTCATGAAACATCCTGTTTTACTTTATTTCGTAACTACATGAATTCAGGAATATAGATCAAATTGAAAGTCAGTGAACATTATCTGGAGGATGTTATGTATATCCAGTACAAATTTCAGCTAAATTCATTAGGATATGAGGCTTTGGTACGGTTAAACATATGGGGTCAATTCCACCTCAAATAAAATAATGCCTTTTGCTCGACCATCGCAGATTTTCTTGAACATTTTACAATATAAAGTGTTGTAAACATTGAACATACTTCATACCCCACCCTTTTGAACAGCTTTTAAACACATTTGATCTTACTTACAGAAAAGTGATGGTAAACAATAAGCAAAACAATAAACATAGTGATTTACTGTAACTGTACACTTAATGCTTACCGTGATGTCTTCAGGGAAGAGATTATCACTAAATGAGCCATCATCAAAGGCCACTTCATAGAAGGTGGCCTTGGTCAGCTCCACTACTTCAGCCTGATAATAGCGTCCATTCTTGTGTTTGCAGATAACTTGCTGGCCCTCCACCAGATCTTGCATGGATGCCTTGTTTCGCTGAGGGGGACAATTACGAATTAGTGAAGGATTGAACACAACCTAGAATACATAAACACCATACAATACACAATTTAGTTGCAATAAAAATAAGACAGCCAACAACCAAGACTTCAGCAAAATACTGTTACAAACTCTGATGAACAACGAAGCCCACAACTCAAGTCTACGGTGTTATGAGTTCCCAGAGTAGTCCCTTCGTGCTAGCGCCCCCTGAAGGGGGGTAGGATCATAGCGCTTTTTGGCCAATAACTCCACAATGATAACAAATGACAAAAATGACAAATGTATTATGCCAAGTTGGCCTCTAGGAGGCACATGACCCTGACTCAGTACGACTCCTTTGTGGAGTAGCACCACCTATTGAATATTGCTTAATGCAAAAATCTAGCCAATATCTTGCAATGTAAAGGCTAAAAGTTCACACATTTGACACACTTCAGCCCATCACAAAGAAGTATACTTTCTTACATTTTTGGAAACCTACGGATCTTACGGAACTTACGGATTTAGTGCCGTTTCAGTAAATAACCTTGGTTTATTGATTCAAAATATTGGTCCGGTCTAAAATATCAGGTAGTGAAAATGTAGTTAGTAACTAGTACTAAGTTAGTACTACTACTACTACTACAGAATTGTCAATGTTAAATTATCTTTATAACAAGTACAATGATGGAGGCTTTGGGGGAAAAAAAACGTCACAAAATGCTAGAGTTTACATGGAGGGAGAGCTAGAATCAGAGAACAACATTACCTCTGGGAGTGAAATACTCTTATGACGATGACAGGTGATGTGCACTACGAAGGGCCAGTCATCAGGATACATGAGGACTCCTGCAGCTTGGGCACAGCTTGGGTGGAAGGCCGTTGGGCAACGTCCATGTGAGCACTGCACACAACAGCCCATCGTCTTCTTGGTGAACTTTCTACAGTAGTAACATTTCTACAGAAGGGGTCGAGGAAAGAATAGCTTTAATAAGTCGAACATGATGAGATGGAATGGATTATATACAGAAATGCAAAGTAGAAAACTTGCTGTGCAGTTGTAATTAATCACACATGTAATCAGTTCTGTCTAGACTTCATGGCAACTTCAAGTTACAAAATAAAATAACCTTCTATATTGCAATATTCTTTTGACGCCTTATTTTCATGCTTTCCAAAAAATATCGTAATATCTGTGGGTATCACCATTAGTCAGAGAATAAGGCAACAAAAGGGATTCAATGTTCAGCTAAATAGCATTCACTGGTTCATGAACGTGCTACAGAATCTTGAGTCATACTCACAAGCTTAAACCTCTGTAAAGGGATCTTGCTGAGGTCGACAGGACTGCGGTCTACCACGCTTAAAAAGCGGGCTTCCAGAATGGCCACAGCACACAACACATGCACCCACCTTCACAGCCAAAATGAATGGATTACATTCAAAGAAAGAAAGCAAAAAAATGGAGAGCATCAATTCCTGTGCATACCAGGGACACATGAAAGCACCTTATAAAGTTTTAAATAACATTGAAGTGAAACATTGTAAAATCTAACCACCCGTATATCGGTCAAAGACTTAAAAGTTAGACCTAGCCAGACCTACAACACCAGACCTTTCGTCTTCAGATTCTAGCTCAGTGTCTTGAAATTACAATCACAAACTAAAAGAGACTGGAACCAACAACAGTGTATAGATGGCAACAGCATGTTTCTGATCATTTACCTACAGGGTCAACATCAGTACTCACTTGTCGTTATTGGCTCTTTTCAGGGCTCCTCCTCGTAAAGAACATAAACAGCAATCCTAATGAGGAAATAAGACAAATTCATGCATATCTGAGAACCAATGGCAAAAATCATGAATTCTGTTTCTACGAAACTGCTGAAATTAGTCAGAACATTTACATTAACCGTTGAGATGAGAGACGGTCAGGGATGCTAACCTGAGTAATAGCGCTGGCTTCACAACGTGTGCACCTCCAACCATCCAAAGGCGTGTCATTGGAAACACCATAGCAACCTGAAAACACACATAGCCAGAGGAAATTGGGCCAACAGCGAGGGTCTCAAAGTATTTCAATCGTTGCTCCATGCTGCCAATACTCTAATCATTTCATCTTGTATTCAATATTTCTGCTCACTTTCTACTAGCCCTAGGTGACAGGACAACCAGTTTTTTTTTCGTCCTGAAGGAATTCGTTTTCCAATACTGATTGGCGGACTATACTTTATCCTGCTTATTATATTATATTATAGGTACTTGCCAGAACGATAAAGGGCATTTCTCCAAAAAAAACCTTTTGAATGATTTTCTTGCTGTTTTTATTGTATTTACAAGTTTTAAAACAGTATATTGTTATAATTGTTTTAATTTATTATTAGTTATTGTTGTTGATGTCTACATATGAAAAAAGTTAGATATGATGTTCGCTATCCGCGGTTTCCGCTATCTGCGTTTGAGTGACCTTGATTAAAGGTAAACAAGATGTTGACTCAGCCACATTGTGTGACGCACACCTCTATTTCAGATTTGAGATAGTGCCCCTAGCTTTGGAGGAATTAACAATGTGACAACTCGCCCCACTCTCCCATAATGTTCGATCATTTTCACAGCCATCCTGCCAGGCTAACCAATCCAAGGCCAGTGAAAAGTGGCTCAAGTAGACCCTAAAACTGTGTGTTCTGAAATTGACTGTCTCACAAATGAGTTAACAGTAAATGTACGGTCTCTCTCCAAAACTGACGTCAATAGCAGACACTTGCACCAGTGAGGCTAAATATTTGTTCACGTCCGCACACTGACATTTATTGGTCGCACTTTAGCGCCCAGAACATATTTTAGATTAGTCCAAAGCGAAATTAACATCTAAAAATAAAGCATAATGCACAATACAACAAAATGTGCAAACTAATAAATATATAAATAATAATATTGAATATCAGATTATAGTATACAATCCAAATAACCAAAATGAACATAACTGAACAGGATGAGGATGACTTCTGCGCGTCAGGTTCCAAAATTAAGATCTAATGACATCCACAGAACACTGATTTGCAAGAATATCTAAATATGGTAAAGACTGGTGCTTTGTCTTTCTATTGTCCCAACACTCAAATAAATGTATTTTCTGTGTTTAAAAAGCACTTTGACAGGAACATTAATGTGTTTACTGTACCTTTGCCATGTAGTAGTGCATTTGGTAGGTAAGCTCCTGGTTCTAGGGATTATGTGTTCATTTTTGAACCATTAACTAACACAGTTTTCCAGTACCTTTCCTGCTTGGACTCTTGTGATTAATATTAGGTAACATTTTAGCATTTTTCATATTGGTGAATATCGATAGGTGATCATTTTTAATTACCTTTTTAAAACCTATATTTTTATATTTAGTTTTGAAACAGCGGGAGGAAGAGGTTAAATTGAACCACTTTACTATGAAAAACAGGTTTACTTGTTTTATCATATGGCATTGCAGCTTAGTGCCTGGCCACTGTAGATTGTGGTCTGTTTCTTGACATTTAGTGGGGCAGGATGTGACAGACGACATATTGCATGCTCCAATGGGTGGAAGGGGCTGAGATGATAAAATCCAAGCCGTCTAGAAAGAAAGTTGCGCCAAAAGATGTCAAATTTGCTAGACAGTCACGTGACTCATGGACTGCCAAATAGTTCCAAACAAATGTCCCATCCATAGTGATAAACGGGATGTTGCCATTGTGATAAACAAGATATTGCCATTATTATTTGAATTTAATTGAATAGAGGGGCTACTGAAGGTTTAGTTGCAACCATTGGAGAGAGATGGCAGATCGAGACGCTACTTGCAAGTAGTCTGATCTTTTATTCAGAACGTTTAGAACGTCAGTTCAGAACGTCCACAGCCAATTTGTACCGTGCTTCCTTACTAACTGCCCTCATCTCTCCACTCCCGTTCCACGATGCTTGTGTTATTGTACAAGATGTGAAGGGTGCAGCCGAGCAGTACATCCGATAGATAATTGGCTGTTTGCATGTCACTCATGGCATGTAGCATAATCATTGGTTCACTAGTTCGCCCATCGGAATGCTTGATTTAGAGCACTGATAATAAGCATGATGTTTGCTGACATCCATTATGGATAAGAGGTAATGTGAGCTCAGAGCTACTAGTGAAAAGGAGGAGAATGGGGAGGAGGTGGGATACATTGCTACACTGGAACACATGATACAACAACTGGACACAACACAGCTGTCTGATGCTGCCTCGTCTGGCTCATTGTTTTTGTGACCATGACAATAAAGTACTTTGAACTTTGATGATGAGGTAAGGAGGGTTTAAATGTCCTAGAAAACAGAAGTGGGGAGAGTGAAACTTATCGAACCTGTTAAACCTTTCTTATGGCTATAGAGGAATTCTCTATTGCGGAATGTATTGTTAACGTTTTGTCGCCTGGGCCTAATTGATACTAGTATTTAGACACAGATGCATGCTTCCCATAAGAATAATTCTCCCTATCTTTTGGAAGCAATCACATACTCTCCCAACACATTTGACCTTTTAAATAACAGTAAATTACTGTTACTGCGCTGAGTCAAACTGCCAACAGGGATTTGAAGGTGAGGGCTTACTGGTGTGGACGCGCACGCAACATTGCACACAGCTGACCAGCCGGCTGCTTCCATCCTCCTGTACGTTTTGCGTGGAGAGGTGACCCTCTGAACTGCTACTGGAGTTGAAACACATTTCAGGGATCAATGGCGGACTGCATTGCCTCCACTCTCCTGAAGCCTTGCTGCTACTAGTTCTGTTGATGCCACTGCTGGTCAATTCACTCTAAAAGTCAGGAAAGACAAAAACACATAAGAGGCATGGTGTATTATCGTTATGCCGAAACGATATCTGATCACAGGTATTCTTAAAACATTCTCATTAAAACAACCCTAGACAAATAACATATACATTAGCAACTTTGCATATTTGTTGCATACAGCAACAGGTATTCTCTTATAAAAGTATAACCAGGAACACTACTGTCGCTATAACAACATTCAATGATGGACAGTTTAGAATCATGTATGTCAAATCATAAATTTAAACCAACAATGTAAGGCTGGGTGCACGCTTGTGGGTGCACATGAGCAACACTGATGATTGAAATAAAGCCTACTTACGCCTACATTTTAGTTAAAAAAAAAAAAATGAGTGAGCTAGCTAGCTTCAGTAATTGGTAATGTAATTTAGCTATATAACGTTCATTTTCAGTCTGGTTTTATCACTTGGTTTTCAATAAGGGATCAAGTGATTCACTGAAAGTTCTAAGCATTATAAGAAACGATTAGCTATTTATGCTTGCCTGCAACATTCCTAAAAGGAAGCCTTGGCTACTTCGACGTGGAAAAGGAGTGAGGCTAACAAAAAGCCTTGGATAGGATTCATTGTCCTCACAAAGAGGCCCGAGGGTGTGGTGGAATGACGTTAAGTGAATCAATGAGACTCGTTTGTAATATCTTGGTCGTGGCATTCACATCGATCCTTGTCCAACCCACCTTGGACCGATTTCAATGTAAATGGCAACACTTGTGAATCCGAGTCGGACAACAAAGGTTTAGAAAGGGTAAAAATTTCAGAAATTTTCACTCAGTTTCTTTTCTGAAATGTTGGCAATGTCTCACAATGTACTCAAACAACATGCGGTAATGTACAGGTCTGGCTCACCCAATAGAATGAGGGCCCATGCAGCAGGTGATTCATTTGAACACTTGATCATTGTGCGTTTAGCCAAGTTGTTCATGGAAGGATAGGTGATCATCGTTCGTAAATGTCACCCATCATACGTGTTTAAAGTTTAGATGTTGACCAGAAAAAAATGCAGGCTAAACTAAATTTGGCCCAAGGTTTCTTCAAAAATCAGAACGTGTATTCTATCTGTGAATGGGGTAACCTAGGCGATAATGTGATCTACATATTGGGGATGAACTACAGTAGGGCTGCATGATAGTGGGCTAAATGATTGTGATTATTTTGCTCAAAGTTTTAATATCTATTTATCATGTAGATTTATCAATTATGCTGCAATTTTCTTTTTTTAATTGAACACTGTTCAATATATATTTATATAAAGAATATATATTGTTTTGTATTTTTGGTCTTGCATTTTGTGGGAAACTAATAACTTAAAGAGGAACTCTCAATATGTGCTAATTAATGTTCGTCACCAAGCCTCCACTTTTCCATTCTTTTTTCACGAATAGCTTCTTAAACACATGACCAGCATTCTTCATTACAATTTATGCTTCATGGCTAAATGCGAGATGAACAAAATGTATAGAATGCATGCAGCACAGAAAAAAACACAGTTCAATCAGGTAACACTATATTTCTCATTGTGCATTACTTTTGCTACAATTCCACAATGTTCCTCATCATTATTGTTATTTCCTTGAACTTTTCATTACTTTAGATTACTACAAATTAAACAATTCAGGAACATTCAGAGAAACAGCCTGGTTGTGGGTGATTAGAAATCGCAAAGGTCACTGCCATACCTGGTTGTATGTGTGGAAGAGCATGCAGATTGCACAGTATGGGGGCTGCTGGCCCATGCGTTGATTGTATGATTGTTCTGCCTTTATGTTGGGGGGCTGGTTCTGCCACAGTTTGGTGAGGAGATGAGCCCATATTTCACCCTTTTGTGCACTGTCGTCTTTTTCATCGTCCTGACTGGGCGTCTCGTCCAGTGGGTCTGTTCATGGAAGATTGAAAGAAGATATTGAAGAAAGGATTTAAAAAAGACTTAAGGACTCAGTATATAATATGTGATGACCAAAAGAATGATTAAAAGGAGAAAATTGGGGAAAAAGTATTACTTTTTAATAAGTAATAATTATTTCATATTTTATTAAGTAATGAGAAGAAATACAGTGCAATTCATTAAAAGATAAGTAAATATGCAAAATAAAGATGACTTTCACAAATGATAACATAGACCCTATTTTGAGAGTTGCTTTAAATGTCTAATATGTGTGCAGTTTAAAATCCCAAGCATACTCAATGTAATGGTTACTTCAACAGTTTAAATCCCAAGCATTCTCAATGTAATGGTTACTTCAACAGTTTAAATCCCAAGCATTCTCAATGGAATGATTACTTCAACAGTTTAAATCCCAAGCATGCTCAATGGAATGGTTACTTCAACAGTTTAGATCCCAAGCATTCTCAATGTAATGGTTACTTCAACAGTTTAAATCCCAAGCATTCTCAATGTAATGGTTACTTCAACAGTTTAAATCCCAAGCATGCTCAATGGAATGATTACTTCAACAGTTTAAATCCCAAGCATGCTCAATGGAATGGTTACTTCAACAGTTTAAATCCCAAGCATGCTCAATGGAATGGTTACTTCAACAGAAACCAAAGTGCATCCTACAACTGTGCAGTAGCACAATAAAGTGAATAACAATCATGACAGCATCTGGCATAATATTGATCATAGTTATCAGTGTTTGTATAATATATGTATATGTTTGTATGGTTATTATAGTGTTACAGTGAAAGTATATGTCAGTCTCATAAAATATATTAAATTATAGGAACTATTTGGAGCTCAATTAAACTTAACTTAATTAAATTAATAACTACTACATAGGTTGAAGGTCTTTGGAGTTCTGAATAGAAGAGGTTGGCAGCATCCATTTCTGTGTAACATTAACTAGACCAGCGTATATAAATCAAAGCACTTATTCATACAATGATAAGAAATAACACACAATATGTATCTAACCAATGAATTAAAGGAGGGTGTGTGTGAAAGAGAGAGAGAGTGTGTGTGTGTGTGTGTGTGTGTGTGTGTGTGTGAGAGAGAGAGAGCTTGTCTGTGAGAGTATGCGTTGTCGGGTGCGCACCAGAAAGAATGTGTGTGTGTATTCCTTTGTTCAGTCACCGTAGTTCCACGTGCACATTCATGAACATACATGTGATATGAACGAAGGAAGAGCCTATGTGAAGCGCAAAGTTTGACTGTTCCCTTCGCGTGTGTGGCTATGTTAAGGCCAATGAATGTGTAATCTGCGTGATTACGGTGCCCAGTTAGAAGAGGGAAATGGTTAGTAATGCATGTAGCATATGTAGCCTATGTCTCTGGGAAGCAATACAAACATTAACCCTTGGATGGTGTGGCGAAACCAGCTACCAAATAACCCTGAATATGTACATCACAGTCATGTTCAGTGAACAAAACAAATATAATACATGTACAACAGCAAAGGTAAAACAGTTGTGTGCTTACGGCTGACTCACACCTTTGAGTGGCAATGCGTTGATTCAATGGATGACGGAGGAGGTGTCTAGCGCATGGGGTTGTGTTGATAACGGAGACGTTATAGTGAGATTGACAGGTCAACAAACCAATCACGTCGATAGCGAGCTGTTTACCTAGTGGGTAGTATCATGCTAACATTAGATAGCTGCCTCAGACACCCCGCAAATCCCCTCAGACTTATTTTTCATTTACAATAACGGGGTTTTTACAGTGTCTATTTCTCGGTATCTAAGCAAAAAAAAAAGTCAAACAAACGACGAGTTTGGTCCACCATCTTTTTTTTGTTAGCTTTGCGCTCTTTAGACGCGAGCATAAACGCGATCTGATTGGCTAGCGCTTGTGCTGTCGTATTTGCATTAAATGCGATTTGATTGGCTGAAGCATGCGTTGCCTCTCGAAAAGTTAAACAATTTTTAAAACTTCTTTCGCCGCAAGCAACGCAACGGAATCACAATTCAGTTCGGCAACGGATGATGTCACCCCATTCAAAGTGAATGGGGATCCGTCAACAATAACGGATCGACGCATTGCAACGCAAAGGTGTGAGTCAGGCATTAGCCAGGTAGTGAGTATGCTAGGATAGCTAAATGCCCAGTGGAAGTTACCAGTTCTTGGGGGAAGGGGGTTTCCAATGTTTTGAAGAGGCAAACAGAAAAGTGTCTGTGGATGAAGAAAGTTCTGGCTGTGATGTCTGTGTTACAGTGCAGTGTAGATCGGAGGACTTGGTCGCTCCGTTGCACGTCATCTTTGCGATTTCGTGCTTTGCTTGCTCCCGTCGCAGAGTTAGCTAGCAGGCCTTCTGTTAGCTGCTCGCGCTAAACTTGCTTAGTCTCTGTTAGCCGTTCGTTGCTGGCTGACGAGAAATCTTAGGCATTCGTTGCCGTTAGACAAAAGGTTGTTGCTTTACATGTGACCGCGAGGGCCTGCTCTTCTGAGCAGCTGAGAACAAGAGGTCCTTTCCCGGTGTAAGATTCATGATCAAGCAGCTTCTGTGACCACCAGAATATCCAAAATGGTCATCTTATCATGGTCACAAAGGAAAGGTCCCCACAGTGGATTTACTCAGACACCTGGTGTCAGGAAGCAAACTGAGGTGTGAGTGACTGCAATTAATCATAGTATGGGAATGGGGGAGGCCATTGAGAACCATCTCAGTCAGAGAAACCAGATTATCATACAGAACAACAAAAGGTTGCCAGACCTGTTTGCATTACAAGCCTAGCTCATTTACATTAGAATCCTAGGAAGTGTCTTAGAACAGTATATATGGCTAGAATTGGAGATGCTTGTTGTTCAGACCTACACCGCTGAATCCGGAGTATGTTCTACGTGCTTCGTAACTGCACTTTACTGGAATAAAGATTGCTGCATCAGAAACAAAGAAACTGCCTTCATTTCTTACACCGGGTAAAGCCGGCGACGGAGAGAGATGTCTGCACTCTTTAAAGGTGCGGAGAACAAAAATAAATGTTCACCGGTTCACCCTAACCGAAAAGCCATGTAAAGGATACAATTTTAAATCTCATTAAATGTTGAATACCATAGTCACCCGAGACAAACTTAAACTGCTGTTGCAGTCAAAGCTTAATCATTATTTTGCAATATCACACCATAAGTAAGGTTATCTAATTGGGGAAAGGAGCAAAAGTAGCCCTCTAAGAAAACCCGGGTTTACATCCAAAAACTTGACCTCTCCAGCTCCCACAAAAAAAAAAATGTATACAGAGAACTCATTACTAAAATATTTGAAGTACAGGTTCCATGATTTAAAGTTTTGCTTGATTTATTTTCATGCAAGTCCCTGATGTGACCAGCCAAGCTCTTGAGGTAATGATTTATTGGAACCCGTCTTCATTGGACTGATATAACCACATCATGAACATGTTATGGCAGATGTCACAAACATAATGACAACTAATATCCAATGACCTGACAGTCATTTCACCATTATCTGTAATTGTCACAACAACTCTCTGAATTGCCATAACAGCTTAATGTTACATGTTATTAAGGTATCATATTTTGGTGATTTTGACGATAACAAATTATGATGACATGACACTGTTGCATCACTGGACACTGATTGTTATAACTACCTATGTTATATATGACATGTGCCATGACAAGATTATGACATAATGTTGTCATGGCAATTCGGAGAGTTGTTGTGACAATTACAGATAATGCTTCATGAGACAAACATAACAGGGCTCAAGTTAAGTGCTATTGCTCTTGGCAAGCTGGCATAGAAAAACCCCAAACATGAGGAGACAGGAACAGACTAAGTAGTGTTCTCTCACCATAATTGTTGGTGTTCTCTTGCATCAGAGGATGTTGCCGGGGAAGCTTGCTCAGTGGCTGGCGTTGGCTCTTAATTGTTTTCTTCTCCTCTACGCCTTCAAACTGCAGCTGATGGGAAGAACAGAAACTCACCTTCAAGAATCACATTAAATTCTGAATCATTCGCAAAAATCAGGCAAAAGGCACTTGTGGTTAGGAGGTGCATCATCATTTTGGTCCAAATTAAAACCAATACATTGCATGCAGATTGTTTTGAGCTCCTACACAAGTCATCAAATTTGATACATCTTTCAGTGAACTGACCTTCACTGGGTCTGCTTTTAGTTCTGTGCCTGAACCAGACTGCTCTGGTCCTGGGTTGGGCTTGTCTTCCAGCCTGACATCAGTCTTCACACAGGCTGTTAAGTCAGGTACTGGAGTCTTCTTTGAGTTGTGCTGATGGCATTTGGCTGCCTGCACAGAATAGCTGTGCACCTGCAGGGCTTCACTGGGGCTCAGGGTTCTGTGGAAGAGAAGACTTGCCACGCCGGGTTTGGAGACGGGTCTTGGCAAGGCAGAGAGGGAATGCAGCACTTTATCCGTTTCTAGGTCTCCAGCTCCGCTGCTTCTAATCAAGGGAATATTCAAAGCTGTCTGGATGGCACCTACAGGGGATTGTCTCTGTCCCAGCTTCTTCAGTGGACTGTCCAGTGGAGGTAAATGCTCAGCTATTCCATGTTTCCCATCCCATTTCTGCTGGCTGGGGGAGCTTGGGTAGTCAAGTGCACCTGAAATACATCCAAGAGAGGTCTGAGTGCTTTCCTTAGCACCCATAATGATTGTGTATGAAGTGTCTTCTCTTAAAGACAATGGGCCTCATTCTCGAACGCAGTTAAGAAGAATTTACGAAGGAATTTCTTCTGAACTCCCCTTACGATGTTTTAGGGCATTCATGAACGTTTTCTCATCTGGGATTTGTTCTGAACTTAGACCAGATTTTCAGAATTCATACAGAAAGGCCCTCAATGTGGAGCATAGGGTGTCAATAGCATTACTGACCTCTAGTGACGAGAATGGGCTGGGAGTATGAAGTAAGCACACAACCAACACCTTTTTACTTCATATTACTAAGATACCCATTTTAGGTTATATTAGTATATGACCATGTGAGATGGTATGACAAATAGAAAAATGACATAAAATGAATTTGAATTTTTAACCATATACAGTATTTAATCTAATCCATGTAAGTGTGGTATAATCATATATTGAAAAAAAAGGTCAAAATGAATTTGAACCAATCTTCCAGAAATTACAGTCATTTGAAAATCACAAACCGGTGGTAATTCTTTGGGGAAACTTCATTATAATTACAAACTATAGTCTTACAGACAAACAAAAAAGGTGTATAACTCCGCAAATGGTTAAAGACTTAATTCCCCGTACAGTATGTCTTGTACGGCATTCTCTGAAAATTGCTCAAAACTTCTTATTTCGGCAATGTGTGTTTAAAATCAGACTTTCAGAAATGGTGTCAAAACATAAAACTATCAAATGCATTATTTTGCATGTTGGGGCAAATTACATTTTTCGGTGGTCCGACCTCAGCACATGGACAGCTACTCAACCTTAGCACCTTGCTCGCAACTGGGATAAACTTCAGACAATTTCAACCTTTTCAAGTTTAAAGCGACAACTATCTTTCCTCCCTCCATCACCCAAAGACTTTGCTCTGATAAACACTCGGTAGCCAAACAGAGTATAAAAAACTCTGTGTAACCAAAACATCTGCACCAACCACACGAAACTGAGGTGGGACGCCCAACCACCTCCTCTGGAATAACAAAAGAGCTTGGCAACAATAAGGAAATTGCTGGAACGACGCAAAGCCAATCATCTGCTCCAAACTCTCTGAAATCACAGCAGTCAAATGGAGATCATGTTGAAACAGATAACATTGGCTGGCAGCAGCTATCATTATCACATCTCAAGGCTGAGGACAGGCATGGAGGGACGCCCTCAGGGACAGGCATGCTGAGGCTGACACACCAACACACTGCCCCAACTTCCTTGACACCATCCCCACCTCATCATCGGAAGTTACCTGAAAGTATGGAGAGGCTGCTGTCTCTTTCTAGCCCAAGACCCAATCCCAAGGACCCAGTACCCAAACCACCTGCTCCACACCCACCTTCACTCCCCACTTTCTCTCCTTCCAATGTCAAAGCTGCATCTCTACCCCCAGCAGCTTGCCCAAATATCAAAGAGACTAAAGGTGCCGTTATACTTTTACGACTGCGGTACGCTGGGTCACGCAGTTGCTTCGACGGACTCGTGAACATTTATAGTTCTCCGTCGGTTGGTGGGTGTCGCAAAGCAATACAAAAAAAAAGATGGCAGCCCAAACTCCGTAGATGGTTGTATTTGTACTTTTTTTTTTGCTTAGATTTTTTTTTTATTTACAGAGAAATAGACACTGTGCAATGTAAAAACCCCGTTATTGTAACTGAAAAATACGTCTGAGAGGATTTGTGAGGTGTCTGAGACAGCTATCTAATGTTAGCATGTTACTACCTATGGACAAATCACAGCCCTGGGGTCTCCGTCATTTCGACGGATAGTTAAAAAATTTGGCCACGGAGAGGTGCTCGGAGAGGGTTTGCAACGACTCTCCGTGTCTGCGTAAACGGACGACCATAAATTTGGCTTAAGAAACTTCCCCACGAGACTCACAGACAAGTCTCCAAGTGCTGCCATGCAGAAGCCTTAAGTCTTGCTGAGGCATAATCAGCTATACCTGTTCTAGTCAGAAAGAAAACCAAGCATTTTTCTAATTTAAAGTATGTTACAAATCAACATGAATCTGTTAAACCCTGTACAGTTACTGTGAAGCTATATAATCTGAACATTACTACCCTCATTAAATCTGCTGCTCCAAATGTCACTTTTATGAGGGCTGTCATAACGGACAGAAGAGGAGGGGGAATAGGCACGTTATTCAGATAATCTTTTTCAGTACACACAAACAGTTGGCACTGTACTTTATAACGTTGGAAAGCCTGTTTATTTACCTTTACAATGATGTCCAACTTGTAAGGATCATGTATTTGTGGAATGAGCAGCACAGCTGATAATGTGGGTAGCGCCCAAGTAAAGTTTGCCAAAATTCTCTGCCAATGCTAAACTGTGTATTCTCCTGTTGTAAATTGCTTCTTATCCGCAAACGTGTGCATGGGTCTTGTCCATATCCTTCAGGTTGTCAACAAATACACGTGTACACTGTCCATTAGGGGGTTTCGAAGTGCAATTTGCATTTACGACAGTGGTGTAAAAGTGAGCTACACTCTGCAACTTTAGGGGGAGCTCAGTAGCAAAAAATACCAATTCCCACGCAATAGGGCTTTAAAAGGCATTTTCTCAATTTTCATTTTTGGGGCATTATGTCACAGATAAGCCTTTTAATAAATGTTCTGTCTGTCTGGGTGAAAACAGCTATTCAGATTTTTTTTAATATTATGGTACATAGGCCTTCACCTCTGATGCCACAAGATGCTGGCCGAGTTGGCCAGTGTTGATAGAATTTCTCCTTTTCTTCATCGTCCTCAGATGTGTCTTTGAAGAGCATGTCCTCCGGAACCTCGAGAGCTATGTGTTGTCTCTTTAGCCCAATCCTATGTTTGGTCAGGCTGTTTGGAAGAAGAGAGACAGTGGTTCAGTATCAAACAATACAAACAATGTAATACAAACTCTGAATGTATGATAACAAACCTTTTGATCTGTCCTTCTGTTGTATGTTCCGCTGTGTTGTGTTCTAAGCTCTGAGTATAATCACTGCCTAGAAACTCTGCGGCCTCTGGTGTGGGTTTGGAGTGGTCGATGACAGCAGTGTCTTTACCTGCTAGCCACAGCTTATAACGCTCTGGCTGAAACGTCTGAACAAAGACGTCCATGGAGATCTTCACCATGTCTTTCCTACATGAGCACTGTTATGAAAGTGAAGTTGAAAACAATGTCTTTGGTTATACATTTCAGGTCATATATTCAAGTACTTCCTTTTGTATACCAGCAAGACATATGTTTACAAAGAGGGAATAATTCTTCAATGGCAAATTAAGCCAAGCGAAGTTAATGGATCTTATTGCTACAACCATCTTCTTTAGGATGTTTTATTTTGATTGCCTAGGTATATGAAGTATTGGTGGCAAGTATATGAAGCCACCCATAGTCTTGCTCCTCTCTACCTCACTGATCTCCTTCATCTCTGCACTGTCCTGTTGTCTCATATTTCCAACTGCCCTCAGTGTGTGACAAGGCTTATGCTAAATGCCCTCTCTCACAATCCCATTAGTCTGATAAACATATTAGAAACATTATCTTAAATATTAACTTGGAATAGATACACATTGGTCAACTAGTCAATATTTACATATCAAAAAATAAAAGGTCTTAAAGCCCTAATAGATATTATATTGGTAAATCTCACCATAGTAGCTTGCTTTCCATAATCAACCCATCTCTGCATAGCAAAATTTGTTGATTCAGCACAGTTGAATCCATGGTTGAAGCCTGCATGATAACTGTATGGAAATGTGACCATAAATTGTCCCGCTTCCTGAGTAATCTAATCCAGGGCAGAATACAGAAAAACGTAAAATTAGTAACTTCCAATTTACTTGTAAATAACTTCCTGGAAAGAAAAGAATATGATGTCTGAAACATACTTTTTCAAATGGAATGCCATACTTCCGTAGAATTGAGGGAGATATGAGAGTCATCTTGTGTCTCAAAAAAGCTTCACAGTTCTGTGAGCTTCCGGGAAAAAACCCTGTATACGTGAGCAACAACACAAAAATAATAAGTGTAATAACATAATCATTTATAATAATACAAATAATAAGTGTAATAATCGAGTAGAATCTAGATGGAATCCCTGGTTTCCTACCTTTGGCGAGACGCTCCAATCGTTTGCCATGCTCAGGGGGCACACAGTACCTGTTGAGTTTAACACATCATTTATTGTCTTGAAGTGCTGTCTTCCAGAAAAAAGCAGCAAAAATAAGCTAATATATTGAAAGAAGCCCAATGTTAAAGGCCCCAAAAACTTCAACTTGGAGAAACAAAACACGTGTTGAAGTAAATATGTTTATAGACATCCATTATAGTGATAAGAGTGAACTTCAATGACTACTTCTAAAAAATAAAAAAAAAAAAAAAAAATAAAAAAAAATGTTTTGATACTGTTGTAGTCATAGCTGTGCAAGCTGAGCTGCTGTTAGCGAGTTAAAAACTCAATATCACGGCTTAAATACGGGGTTACTCTTCAAAAGTCCCACATGAAGGTTTTCTTGTTCATTGTCAATGTAATGAGTATGACTTCTGACCAATAGCGTGTAATAGGCTGCCTGCCGTGTAGGATGAAATTTGTACAAGTACTTAGTGGTTTCTTTCAATTAGCTATATTCTTGGCTAAAATGCTCCAGAATCTACAGCACCGTAGTGAAATGTTTTGTAAACGATATGAAACAACACCCAGGCAGCTATGGTTGTCTTATTTTTGCTTTACCAGGATTTAGGCTCTCCAAAGTGTAGATAGTTGATGCTGTAGAGGTCCATGTCTTCAGTGTGCCAGGCAAATGTTGTTTTCCACATGCCAAAGTACAGGTAAGGTGTGTTCACTCCCTCAATAGTGATCCCACTCTCCCTCTCCACTGTATCCAAGATAGTTTGAAGGCGGCCAACATTCCACTCTTTAACAGCCTTAACAAAAAGCACTTTACTTTAATTCACGTAAAACTGTAGAGTATACATTTCCTAACAAAGATGCTACATGCAGTGATTGTTTCATTCCATGCACAGAGAACAGATCTGAGTTGAATTATTACATTTTGTGTGGTAGGCAGCACACTCTGAGCGATTCAGACAAAATGTGGTCCTAAAGCATGTCAATCTTTGCCAAGTGTAAGGACTGACGAGATTATTGACACAGACTTATTGATGAAATAAGTAATCTGACAGCAGTGTCTTGTATTTAAAAAAAAAGAAATTACATTGCATTTGAAATTACAGCAACAGGAATAGAGGAGAATGTTTGTCCAATCACCTTGCCACACTTGGGACCAATCTATTTCAATGCAGCCACCTTTGCTGTGGGAGCAGATGGGTGGATTAGTGGATATTGGCTTAATTGCTTAAGGCAATTTACACTTCGTTTGATAATGCCCAGGATAAATATGCAACGACTAATGCGATTGCGAAGTAGAAAAGTTCTCAAATCCTGTATTTGCAAGTCCAATGTCCAAGAGAGGTTATTTCACACAATCTCAATGTTCTACACTACATACAACTCCTGACTTGGCTTGAAATTCTATAAAACAAGGTTTTTAAAAATGTAAAACCATTGGGAAGGCCAAGCATACAGAATGGTTCAGGAAAAGGTATAAGGTAGCCTTTTTTTGAAAGAAACAACTAGTCTGTGTTCAAACTTGGGGACACTGCACACTCCATATAGCCTGAGTCATCAGAACAGTTTCATTAGTTTAATACTCACTGGGTCATACAGTGTTCCATTCACATCTGCCCCATAAATGGGAGGGTTGAAGGTCACATTTTTCCAGTATTTTCTTTCCAACTCTTCAAAATTGTCATAGTGTGGGCTGCAGAACCTTCACCAAAACAAACACCATAGCAGAGATTACAGTCACAAATATACAGCGAGAAGAGTCTATCTAGTATAGCAAGTTGAACTTTATGTATTTCAAACTTATATACACACAAAAGTGTGCATGTTTAACTGCATGTCTGCATGCCAAATGAAAGAAAAAAAAAACAGTAATCATTGCCTTACCTCTCACTATTTGCAGTCTTGCGAAACTCTCTGACAGTCATGGCCTTTTTCTGGATATTGTATTGGGTAAACAGACCAGACTGGCCTGTGACCACCTGCTGAATTGGTGCTGGGATCAACAGATCATCAATATCATCATAAGACTGCCGGGGTATCCAATCTTTAGGCGGAATTACCTGGAAAAGTAAAGGAAAAATAAGTTATAAGATATCTGCAATACTACTACTTTGAAAATGAATATTACACTTAGCTTATATTACTCTAACACCCCGGTTACATGCCAGCGACGCAACGGAAGCGAAATTCTATATCCCAATTAATTTCTGTTGAAGGTAGGTGATTGTGACGTAGACGAGAAATTGGGCGAAGCGAGCGAAAAAAGTTGGGGAAAGTTTAATCCTATGTAAATGAGGAGCGAATTTCGCCAGCAGCGGCCAATCAGATTATTTGGTGTTGTCTCTGACGGTTTGATAAGTGCAGGACTATGGCGTCGTTTGGTCGTTTAATTTGCTAAAAAGAAAAGCTTGTATGGCCTTGAAAGGGGGTTGTTGTTGTTCCTGGTATGTTAGATATTTAATCCTGTGCTTACTTTAACAGAATGACAGTTTTGATATAAAGACAAGTGACTAGATAGCTTACTAGCTGGCTAGCTTGCTAACTAGTCCAGTCTGTTATGCTATTTCTACACGCCACGCCTACTTAAAGCGAAGCATGCGTTTCGCATCGCTGGCATGTATCCAGCATAGCATAGCCTCTGAAAAAAATTATATTAAAACCCTTTTCCTCATTCACACCTCATACTAAAGGAGACTAAGAGTCCAACTACATGTCCCCTCTACCTCATTTCCAATTCAACAACTCAATACAAAATTAACATCAGTTGGAAGAGGGTAGACACCAAAGGTCTGTTCTGGGGAGCGACCGACTCAGAAGACCAAATCTTCTACGGTTAACCAGAATGCTGTTCGAGGAACAACAAGATGGGTGATCCAAAGGACCCACTGTCCCCCACAAGTGACACTTACTTTGGCCAGTCCAGCTCTGTGTGCCCCTTGGGACTCCATGTAGGCGATGTACTGACTGAAGTTTCTAAACTCTTCTTTGCTAGGATAGAAGGTCATGATGGCTTTGGACCCACAATTCGAAGGCAGTGAATCTGCAGCCATCCTGATAAAAAAGACCTGCAAAACAGGTGGAAAAAGGCTTGTAACATTGTGCAAGAAAAACAACATATCAAGGCTATCAATCAGAGGAGGGCTGTCCATTGAGTAAACAGAGGACAATACTCCCTAAAATAAATGTTTTATACGATAGTAGACTGACAAATAATAATAATAGTCGGGGAAATTACGGTAGTTATGCTTCACACACACAGGGTCTTGCATGACTTATCACTTGTCTCTTCTAACATGGCATCATAATCACACAGATTACACAGAAATTGGCCTTAAACTTAGCCACACACACAGAGAAACTCAAACTTCGTGCTTTGCTACTTCTTTGTCTGACGGCCGTGCACATACATACACGTGGAACTACGAGAACGAACAAAGAAACACACACACACATTCTTTCTGGCGTGCACACACGCTTGCACACTCACACATACTCTCTCTCACTCACACTCCCCTATATTTTCATGTATTCAATTAGATATTGTGTGTGTTACTTCCAATAATTTAGCAAATAAGTGCTTTTGATTGTATACAAGCATACAAAAAAAATATATATACAATATCGTGGAAAAGTTCATTTTTTGTTCCATAATTTAATTCAAAAAGCGACACCTTCATATATTCTAGAATCATTACACATAAAGTGGCATGTTAAGACTTTTTAGTTTTAATCTTGATGATTACGGACTTCCGGCGGGGAGCAAGGCAAGGTGGCTGCAAGGCACTGAGCTCTTAATTGAAACCCCCTCTTTGTTGTGTTTAAAAGTGCTTACAGATCACCTTGATATACATTTTAGACAAAGTACATTTTATTTACATCATGACTTGCAAGAAAAACCCAACTTCGACCAAGAAAGATTCAAACAAACAAGGCAAACGATTTTGCAGAGGATATAGCTTTGCTAATCAAGCGAGCAATGGCAGCCAAGATGGAATCACTTCAAGAAACTGTTGCATTGCAGCAAGCAATGAGAATTTTGTTTGTATGGGTAGGCTAATCTATGGGCATTGCATTGTGCTAGCTTTTCTGTTAAATGCATCTGGAAGATTACTCAGCTCATTTGGGTGTTGTGTTGAGTATTGCAAGAAAGGGTAATGCAATAACTAAATTAGTCTGGTGATAACTGTATTTGTGGCTAAGGAAGCAAAAAAAATGATACCAACTATCAGATGTGCTAGGAAGGGAGTGGTAACATCAACAGAGGAAAGTATTGAGACTATCTATCAAGACCTGTATACAGGTGGGCCAACACCCTCAGAAAATGACTTTTCCAACTTCTTTAGTGGACTAGAGCTTCCTACATTGACAGTAGAAAATATGTGAGGATCTAGATTCTACCATTACATTAGAGGAATTACTTAAAGCAGTAAAATCTACAAATAGGAGGCAAAACGCCAGTCATAGATGGGATACCGGTTGAACTATACCTTGAACTCTGGGATATTCTTAGACCAACATGGTTAGACCCTTTAAATTATGCTATTGAAAAGGGTGCCTTTGACAGGGACTTAAACACAGCCCTGATCACAGTCATTCCTAAACCCGGTAAGGACCCCTTGGAGTGTGCCAATCACCGGCCAATATCTTTGATAAATGCTGATCAAGATATTCTTTTTTTTTATCTCAAGATATTAATTTTTTTTCTTGTCCAGAAGACTGGAGAAAGTTTGAAAGTTATAGGGGAAATTATTAGCCTGGATCAAACAGGTTTCATCAAGGGCCGCTTAGCCTCTGATAATATCCGACGACTATTGCACATATCTAGTGTATCCCATAAAATACCACCTGACAGTGGCCTGCTTTTTCTAGATGCTGAAAAGGCATTTGATCGCATGGAATGGCCATTCCTTTGGAGGACAATGAAAGAATTCAAAATTGGTGATAAACACTATATGCCAATCCTTCAGCCAGAGTGCGTGTCGGGGGAGGTATGTCAGAGTTGTTTGGGGGCGGCAGTGGTACAGGAGGTAGAGAAGTAATTTAGTAATCAGATGGTTGCTAGTTCGATTCCCTGTCGAAGCGTCCTTGAGCAAGACACTGAACCCCTAATTGCTCCTGATGTGCAGTGCGCCATCAGTGTAAATGTAAAAATGTGAATACATCCTTGTAAGTCGCTTGGGATAAAAGCGTCTGCTAAATGACTAAATGTAAATGCATAAGACGGGGCACAAGTCAGTGGGACCCCTTGTCTCCCTTACTTTTTATCTTATCCATAGAACCCCTAGCACACTTGATCAGAAACTTTTCCACGATCTCTCATATTACAATTGGTTCAACATCACATTCAATATCACTTTATGCTGATGAAACATTAGTTCATTTGGCAAATGTCCAGCTAACGCTTCCATGTGTCTTAACAACACTGGAGCAATCTGGATACCTTTCAGGGTATAAGGTCAATCTTTCAAAATCTGCCCTTATGCTTATTAATACAGATCAAGATAAGTTATCTCTCCCAGCCCAGATTAATGTCATAAATGAGGTCGTATAACTGGGTGTTATGACTTTCCCTATGTCTGTGGCGAAACTAAATTACTCCACAATTCTGGAAAAAATAGAGGAGGATATGAATAGATGGAAACATTTGTCAAGCTCAGAACCTGCCCGTATTTCAGTCATCAAAATTAAAATGTTACCCCCCATTAACTTTGTAAGCTCAATGTGTGGAATGTTAAACGACCACGGTTAAAATGGTCAGCTCTTCACGTTAGTAGAATGGATGGGGGAATAGCTTGTCCTAATTTCAAGTTGTGGCATTTGTATTAAGAAGTTTCAGGTACTGGATTGATAAAATGGAAAAATATAAAAGAAGAATGAATAGGTGCTGTGCACCTATTAAATGATAACTCCCATCTTTCCCTTGCAGAAAAAGATCGTAAAGTCTGGGTTGCAGCCAAAAAGATAATAGTCCAGCGTTGGAAATCCCCCCCCCCATGACATTTCTACTGCCCACTGGCTGCTGACATTTTTTAACATATCTTACATGGAACTGTCGTCTTCAAGAGTAAATAATGCTCAGCCACCTACACTCGTACTATGGGAGAATTTTATATCCAGGTTGAAGGATCTACTGTTGATGTAGACATGATCTGTCTGTGACTGTCTCAATACTGTGTTGGGTGGTGTGGGAGGAGGGTGGTGGTGGAGGGGATGGGGGGGGGTATCTGTATCTATAGAACATGTTACCTGATGTGTTTGGTTATATGTCTTGGATATGGAAATAAAATGATGAGAATGAGAATATTTTTTTTTGATGATTACAGCTTACAGCTAATGGAAATCAAAAATCCAGTATCTCAAAATATTAAAATAAAACATTTACAATACAGAAATGTCAACCTGAGAAGGGCTCTAAATCAGCAAACTTTTCCACAATATTCAAATTTTTTGAGATGCACTTGTATGCTGGTCTACTTAATACACAAGAGTGAATGCTGCCCACCTCTTCTATTCAGAACTCCAAAGACCTTCAATCTTTACTAGCTATTGATATGTCATTTTGGTTCATCATGTCTTTATTTTGACCACTGTGGTAGGCACCACATTTTGTGTGGCACACCCATGTGTTTAACTTAATCTATCTGCTGCTGTGTTGAATAGTTGATGCCTATTCAAACGAGCAAGACCAATATTTTATTGGTGCCGTTGTCAGAATGGTACCAACATGATCTTGATGGCCCTTGTGAGGAGCGTATTCATATTTATGCACAACTGCACCCACATTCATTTGGTACCCATCCACAAGGTAACGTACCTTACATTAATTGTACATCTGTCATCTTAGGCACCTCTTATGTCGGTCCGGCCTACCTAGTTTGTGTACATCACAGGAAGAGAGGACCAAGCCCTTTCTGGTGTGTTTGGCCCATTCAAAGGCTAATATGTACCACGATCTAATGTCTTCTCCGACAGGTAACTACACGCCTTGATGTTTAATTTGGTGGATGGAGTAGGGCTGGGCAATACATCAATTGATTACTTTTGTAAAACTTCAGAATTTGTTTTTACAACAGCAAGTAAGTGTTTAGTAATGACTAGCTCCCAGTTTCACAGAACATGCACACAGCACTGACTTTCAGGTTAGCATTATCCAGTACACTTAACATTAACAGCCACTGCCAACCACACCTTCAGAACAGTGAAAACATATCCTTATTTAGCTACAGTTAACAGAGAACATGACAGAAAGACAACCCTAGTTTGTTTTGCTTACTAGCAGCAACGGTTGATAATGAAAAGCCATGCTTTTGACTTACACTGGAATAAATGTCTCAAATGGTTGAAGGGTGTCAGAATGCTTAGATTTAATCGAAAACCAAGGCATTTCTATGGACCTGGTCTTAAATAAATAAGATGATGCAGAAATTGCTCTGAATATTTGTATTGCCCAGTTAAAAAGAACTTGGACATGGTGAAGCACTACCCCATGACATGATCTTCCAGTTGTGGAAGGACTGACTTTTAAAGAGCAAACTGCAGCTGAGAGTAGCTTAGCCTATGACCAGGGCTCGAAATTTACTTTTTGGCTTACCAGCCAACATGGCTGGTAGATGAAAAAAATTACCAGCCAATCATATTTTTTAGCGGCCAAAATTAAACCTGGTATTTCAGACCTACTCTGACATTGTTTGACAAACAACCTTTACCTATGATTTTAATATCATTGTAAATCACTCTCAGAATGGAGTAAATAAAATCAACCAATATTGCCCATTTGGCTGGTGACAGCCGCAACGCGCGCTGTATGCTGTACCTGGGATCCGTAAAGGCCCTCCTTCACTATACAACATACGCTGTCTGAAGCCCAGTTTTATAGATTTGGGGTTATTGGTATGTGTTTGGTTATGCTGGGTGGGTGGCTGGCTGGCTGGCGTTGATGTAGTCTGTTCTTCTCATCCAAACTATAGAGATACATTATTTAATTAACTTTTGCATGACCACAATTTATCAAAGCACATTCAAGAGTTGGCTATTAGAAATATACTTCAGATGAATTAATTTAACCTCATAAGAAGCGTTGCATTAGGCCTACAAAAAATCTAAATTAAGCTTTAAAATGACACCTATATGATAGATAAATATTGTCCAACTAACAATATAGCATACATATTCAAAAGAAGATTATAGCCACCATAGTCTTGCTGATCTGACATAAAACCGCATTGAAAAAAACAGAGGGGAGGCAAAAAGTACCTCTGCCTCAATGAAGGGGGCGTGCGAGAGCCCACCGGTCGGGGCTATGCTTGTTCTGCCGTTGCTCTTCTTCTACGCTTATCACCGTCAACATATTTCAGCCACTGCCGTGGCTTCCCATTAATCGCAATGAGCCACCTACTGCAACATTTCCTTGGTAGCGGTAGCTGCTGTTGTGGCTGTTGTTTCTTCCTCCCTAGATGTTCGCTGCATCTTTGCTGGAGGTGATGCACCGGCAATGAATCGCCACATTATTTTAGCTTTCATTTATCTGCGTTAACTTGCGTGTGGTCAACTAAGTCTGTTTCAACTTTTGATTCCCACTCAAAATATTAGAACTTTATAAACGTTGTATTCGCTGGCAAAATAATAGAACATTGTATTCGCGCGCAAATTGTTATAGTTGTATAAAAATTCGAAGAACGTTATGTAACCCTTGCCCCTCTCCCACCGTTCGTGTTGGCGTTGCAAGCTATTTTTAACCATGACGGGCGCGGTAGTCGGGAGCTGTACTGCGCAATTTCACTCGCCAAGTGGCGGAGCATCGGACACAATTTAGTCGCCAGCCCAAAAATCTACACGCCATTGGCGCTTGGCGGGTGCCAATTTCGAGCCCTGCCTATGACAGAAGCGAACATAAAGAAATGTGCCATTTTTAAGCACCTAAACTTGCTACCAAGACGTGGTACTGTACTGAATCATGGGTAAACTAAGCATTGCTTATTTTAAGGCAGAATTACACAATGTTAACTGCTTATTAACGTCAGTTATCTTCCCCTGACAAACCACATAAAAATGACCATCCTAAGACTGCCTTGTGTGTAGGGATGGCAATGCTAGACAACGTTCCTTAGAGGAATGCAGTGGGCAAGAAGGAGCATAAACCTGTATAGCGCATTTCTGCTATCGGGCCAAATGCCAGCGAGCTAGTGCATGCCAATGCAAGGTGTGTTTCCATCATCACTTATGGGGCTTGATCGTGCCTCATCGGGGCAAGCGGCTAGGGGCTCTTGACCCACCGATTACCCTTGGGCCAAATAGGGCTAACTGGTGCTTGAGGCGGTATCAAGGTAAACGGCAGGATTAGCAGAGTCAGGTAAGAGAGGTTCAGTGCCAAAACAAGACAACTAGTCACTATAAAATAATCTGCACGCTAAATCAACAGAAAGTCTGCACACTAAATCAGGGCTTTGCTTGGGCTGATAAAAATGTGCAATGGTATCTTGATCAAGTAATGGAGAACAATCAACATGTCAAATACTTTAGACAGGTGTCCAGATACAGTTGATGGGCCTAAAAACTAAGAAAATAAGTTGCACAACTACCAGGGTGTGCATTAGCTGGTTTATGTTAAAGCAGCAGTAAGGAATTCTGTTCCAAAACTAGCAAGCTAACTACCTAAAAGGCATGCAAAAAACCTTGCAAACACCACCAACAGCCCAGCTGACACTGATAGAATCTTGCTCACACCCTAACTGGTGTCTTTTGGCAGTATAGCCGGCAATGCCATGATGTGAAAGCTTTTCATCCATTTTTGCAGGGTGTTCCATCCCAGAACACAAACGACATAGGACCTAATCTGGATGGCTAGTGGGAAAGACACAGGTGTTCAAATGTCCTTCACATGGCCATATGCTATCAAGCTTAATTTGAGGATGTTTCCCTGCTAAAATGAAGTAGGCTACTTTAGGCTGGACCTTGGCCACATCTGGCCTGGGGACCAAACAGACATTAAGCCAGATCACGTTTTACAGTGATCTAGGCCAAAAGAAACAATAAGTAATTTTACAGTGTGTGGACCAGAACTGGGCTGGACCAAATGATTTGTGTCATTTTGCAGCATATGGGCTAGTTTTGGACTGGAGACCCAGCCAGAGGCGGTTGATTTTCTGTTAAGATGATAACGTTTCTGGATTGGCTGCACCACATCTAACAAATTGTATCTCATTTCAAAGAGAGTAATAATGACAATAACACAACTTTTAGTTGTTTTGACCAACTGGACTGATTTTGTCATGTCTGGCACCATAGTGTAAAAACCTACCCATGCATTTTTAATCACTTTTTTCACTTTTTTCAATCAGTCGTTTTATTTCACTTGATAGCCTTTCATGCTGTTAATATTTGAAATACTGTCTTAGTTAAAATGTGAGGTAGGCAAGGAATTGACAACCCTGAAAATGTGTAATCAGGGGTAACGTTACAAAGTTTTGGAACTGGTGGCCTTCAAAGTAAATCGTTTGATGCCTTACATACGCTCACTAAAACTGCAGCATAGATGACAATGTTACATGGTCTCTAGTACACGGTCAACACAAAACCAGAACTTTGATCAAAGCCAACGTCAGCTGCTATAGTAGTGCACAATCTACCATAAACCTTATGAAGCTTCTGAGTTTACATTACTGGCCAGTGTAGCCTTCACTTTCACTTTACAAGTTACAAGCTGAATTATATTACGGTCATCGAACTTTTAGTGGGGAATGAAAAGCATATATATGTTACCAGCTAGATAAAACTACACACAGTTCATTAGACAGTGTGGTGTATGGTTTTCCTAGAAGCAAGAGTGTTGACTTTCTTTACATACAGTGTTAGCTATGCTTCTCCCCGATATAGGTTTCACTAGCTTAATGTTGACCTCGCGAGAGGGAAATGCCAGGTAACGTTAGCTAGCTAGCAAAATAACATAGCATCGAGAGCTAGCACAAGCCAACGTTATCCTATTTCTTGCTTCATACATAGTATACATTACAGTTAACAGATTAATTTTAATCGACAATGCATGCTTAAAGTTGACCAGTTCCACTCACCTCCGAGTATTGCAAGTCTGTCAATGTAACACAGGTTGTGATTTGGTTAGTTCTACACCACAATATCCTCCATTACTAATCACTTCTTCTACTTCTTCGTTCGAATCGAACGCCATATAGCGCATTACCGCCATCTATAGCATGGACGTCAAAGCGGGTAATTTAGCAGGTTTTCTATGAAGGATGAAAATAACAACAATTAATTGATAAAAATTGAGGTGATATAAATGCATGTGAAATAAAAAATAGAGTGATAAATGATCAAGTGATTTGATTCATTTAGAGTTGATTTGATTAAAACAGATGTAATGAAAGCAGAGCCATGTTTCATTATTTGTATTCATTGACAACCCAAAATCGCCATTTATAATTTAAGGAAAGTACCCCCAAAGGTGCAAGTTATAAAAATGTAAAAAGGTGGTGGAGATGAAATTGCATGCAAATTGAAAAATAGAGCCATAGAGTGCATTTATTTGATAAACTACTACATAATAGAGTATGGGAATAGACCAGCAGTCAGTAGTTTTTAGTGTTTGCATTTTAACACTTTCAGGGTCCGAAGAACCCCCCCCAAAAAAAATGTAAATGGGTTTTCGCAGAATTTGCAAAAGTAAGCTGTGAGCGAAACAACGGCAGTAGAACTCCTACACTCTAAAAATGCTGGTTTGAAAACAACCAAATTGGGTTGTTTTTATCCCAACCACTGGGTAACCACTGGGTAAATATTGGACCAACACAACACTGGGTTATTTTAACCCACCAAAATGGGTTATTATTTTTACCCAGTCACTGGGATATTAGGATCAGCCCAATGCTTGGTCAACCTAGCCCATTCAGTTGGGTTAGCATTGGTATTTTAAGCCAGCCAGATGGGTTATTTCACCCAGCAAATTCAAAGCATATTTTAGTTCATATTAAAACACAATACATTAGCTAGGAATGGCTAGAGAAATCCATAGCAAGAATTTCATGTCCATCTTTGGGGATCTCAGTGATTGGTTTGGAACATTGACTGTATATAGAGGCTCAACTTTTTATACAGTCATTGATTTGGACTAACATGACACTTTGAAAACAGGCTTTATATCAGGATGACACACTTATATGGCATTTAACAAGTTTAATGTTAGGCTAAGTACTATCAACAACTTTAGCTTGCAAGCTGCAAAAGTATCAATCATCCATTTTTCAGTGCATGTTAAAAGTTGAAAACTGTTGAGCAGGACAGAGAGTAACGACTTTACAGCTCAAATAGTGAAACAACTGTGTTAAAGTGACCCAGCTGCTAGGTAGATTATGTGACATCTGGTGGAGGAGAGGAGGGGGCACTGTCTTCAACAACTAAACCAATGGCTGGGTTACAGAAAACAATCCAGAATTAGTTAAAAAATACCTAATTAAATGACCCAACGGCTTTAAACCAGTGTTTTTTAGACAATAGTCAAACAGTTTGGGGAGTTCAAATGTCAGTTGGTCTTGTTGGTCAATAGGTTCCAATGACCAAAAGAGGGCATTAAGGGCAAAACTTAATTCAAATAGAGTATGGGAGTCTGTTGGTAGATGATGGGTGGAAGGGTAGACGATCAGTATACCCGGAAGTAATTCTAATAAGTAATGATTGGTTAAAACCAGTCACCTGACCTGAATGGAGAAACGATCCGTTTGATTGGCTAATACCACAACCTTTACTTTTTCGATCTCTTTTTTTATTTTATTATTCTGTAAAGTTATACAGCTAAATTCACAACTGACTTGTTAATCGAACTTTCACACGATGTCAAATAAAAAGTTAATAGTTACAAGCTTTCTTGGTAACTTTAAAAAAATGTAAGCAAAAAAATGTCAAACAAACTACTTTTATGTACAAATACGACCATCTACATAGTTTGGTCTGCCATCTTTTTTTTCGGTCTCGCTCTCTATGGATGTTAGCATAAGCGGGATTTGATTGGCTAGCACCTCAGGCTGTCGTATTTGCATTTGCAACTCAGAGTGGCAGTGAAGAGATAAACTATTGCAGCAGTTTGTTATATCAAATCTGTGATAGCGTACTATGCATTAATGATTATCTTTCAAACATGTCATACATTAAAAACCATTAAATGCGCAATATTTAATCCAATCATATAGTGAGAAGGTGAAATCCATCGCCCTTCTCGCCATGGCCCAAGAGGGAGAGAACCTTGGACTCCCCTACCCCAATGGTTGCGTCTGGGTACCCCCACATGGAGTCCAATTGACATTGATTGGACCAATTTAGGCTGTGTGCCTTACTGTCTAGTGAGGGGAGAAGATTGAACATGCTGGGAAAAAGATGCGGCAAGGTACTTGTGAGATTCGTGACCACAGATTTGGACTTTAGTTTTGTTCAGTTGGTAAATGTCTGTTTTCGTGTAAATAAATAGCTATTTTTTAAGAAAGCCACCGTCTCCTGCGCTGTGTGTGTTTCCCATCTGCAACCCCATTCCAACCAAGCATACATCCCACATCGTGGGGTGGCCAACTCGGGCCATCTTCACACATAAGCATCTCTCATGTGTATGGATACACACAAAGGACTTCAAAGTCAAGGTCACAAACATTTTCTCTTTATTTCAACCATGACGGCTGTGCCCACAATTTGTCTTGTAGGTACTTTGTGGATTTACTGGCTTGAGTGCCATGCCCGGGCTCAAGGGGTCCTGAATCTCTCTCTACCCTGCAAGGTGGAGTGGCTTGGTCAGAGAGGTTGCCCCTTGTTGTAGACAGTCAAGGGGCAACAGGACGCCCTACAGATTTAACTTATTCACATTGGTGGAAATGATATAGGATACACCAAGGGCACAGCGCTCATCAGCAGAATCAGAGATGATCTTGCCTCGGTGGTGTCTCTGTTCCCCGGGGCGTTTTTCTCATGAATGCAGAGTGTGGATGAGGGGAACCTGTGACGCCCCGGGCCACCTCGATAAGTCCAGGATAAATGGTAACAAAGTGGTGAGCTCGTTCCTCGAGCAGTTAGGCATGAGTGAGGCAAAACAACCTCCGCCTCTACATGCCTCTTTACTGGAGGGACGGAGTTCATTTAAACTCGGTGGTCAACACCGTACTCATGACTGACATAATTGTCTTTTAAGGGCCACCCTAATGACAAAATGAACCGCCTGCATTGCTGACTGTGTGTTTGTGTGTGTGTGTGTGTGTCTGTGTGTTTGTAAGGGTGCTAGCCTGAGATAACCAAACACCATAGTAGCTAGCTAGTTAGCTTGCGTAAGCTGCTGTAATTTCCCCTAACCCTGGTAAAAACCTATCGATTATGTCTGTTTGTAATGTGTAATATCAGTCCTTTACGTTACCGCTGTGGATAATGTTGTGTCACGTTTAACGCTGCTGTTAAACATTAATAGTACCTGAATATCATTTGTGGCGGAGCAATTTCTGTGTAATCACTAGCGGTAAAAAAATATTTTACAAAATAATGATGAGTGGGTTAAGGGCAATCTTTCTAACCTTCACTATTATCAATTATGAAAATCACTTCAGCAGTCTTAGGCCCTGTCACGCTTGTGTCCGTAAAATGAAGGAGATGAGGCGCACATGCTCAACACTGAGATTTTAATAGAACTTAAACAGGCACAGGGGCCTCAATATCGTAGGGAAACGAAGGAGCGAAAACTCACAGACAGACGAGACCAGATAACACAGAACAAGAAGGAGTAGGTTTTTATACACAAGGGACAGGTGCATAAAATCAGGGAGCTCAGAGCAAAAGCAAACACCTTGGTCAATAGTCCGGGAAGCCTGGGTACTGACAGCACACCCCTCCCTAGGCCCGGTCGGCATCGTCCCCGGTCGGCAACGCCCCAGGGCAACACCCTGGCCTCGGAGCTGGGCGATCCAGTCAAGAGCGATAAAAATCCCTTTTCAGTTCTCCCATTGGGATCCAGCTGCGCTCCTCGGGACAATCCTCTCCCAGTCTATAAGATACTGTAGCATCCACCCCTGTATCGCCTAGAATCGAGGAGCGGAACTGGAGACTCTTGACGTCTTCGGTTTGCCTGGGCTTGAAAATGTCTCATCGTACGTTCTATGTGTGCATTAGCGGCCTCCCATATCCCTTCTGCCAGTTTAAACCATTGAAAATAGGACCTTTTCCCTAAGGACTGGAAACTCTGATATAACTGGGCTTTTACAGATACACTAACATACTCACTACTAACTCTACCTAGTATTAGTTATTATTACTATTAGTTAGTATTGCTTCATATTCACATAGGGTCTTGCATGCATCACTAACCATTTTGCAAGGAGAACACTTGAACTTCACACTTCATATAGGCCTTTGTTCATATCACCTGTATGATCACGAACGTGCACACACATGCACATGGAACTCTGGTGACTGAACAAAGAAACACACACACACATTCTTTCTGGCACGCACCCAACAACACACACTGAGCACATAAGCTTGCACACACACACTCTCTCTCTTTCACACTCACACTACCATTTTATTAATTAGTTAGATACATTTAGTTAGATTTGTTATGCTGCCAACCTCTTCTATTCAGAACTCCTAAGACCTTCAGCCTTGCTATTAATAAGGTAACTTTGGTTGTAGTTATTAATGTAATTATTAATCAGAGTTCCAAATTGATAGTTTAACATATTTTATGAGACTGATTTGTGTCTCATCTTTATTTTGACCACTTTGGTGGACACTACACTTTGTGTAGTGCCCCCATGTCCTCAACTTAATTGATCTGCTGTTGTATTGAATGATTGATGCCTGTCCAATCTGGTGAGATCCCCAACATATTATTGGTGCTGTTGTCACGATAGTACCAATGTTATTTGGGTGGCCTTCGTGAAGACAGTATTACTATTCATACACATTTGCACCCACATTTATCCGGCACCTGCTCACAAGGTACGGTATCTACATACCTTTCTGGTAGAGCAATGTGACACGGGCAGATCTGATAGGTGATGGGGCAGCAGCAGAATCTGAAGTCGCTGCATTGCGGAGCTTAAGAAGGTAAGCAGAGTGTCTGATGCTGTTTGTCAATTCGCTCAGTCCTTAGGGAGGGGTACACCGGCTGCGCCTCTTGAAGCAGTCTGGTCTTGGTTTGGTTAAAGCCGACCAATAGCATTGTCGAGCAATCCCTTTAATTGCAGTGGTTTCTGGATAGTTTTACAAGGAATAAACCCTCTATTGTCCCAAACAATTACATTAATTGAAACATAATTGTAGCTGGTCGGACCTGTTTTAAAATTCCTCCAAACTGACTGTTATATTGTTAATCAGGGTAACCTATGTGATATTGAGCCTGTAGAAAAAGACAAAGTCAAATTAGACTACAGTATGCGAATAGAAATAACAAGAAATTTTATTTATTGTGTATTTACATCATGCCACTTGTTTTCTGCTTACTGAGCATTTAGTTGAAGTCTGACCAATTAGACGACCTCTTTTTCTCTTCAAGGGGTTCAACCTTTAAAACATTGTATTCTTTTTTTTAAAGCATGCCTGGATATATGTTAACTTCGAGGATAGACTGCATTAACACGTGACACAGTTTGCTTCCTGCTTCCTTCCTAATACAGAAATTTGTTGACAGACATAATGCTCCACTCTTCAAATAAAGTAATATAAATGCAGATAAATAAATAAAAACTTGGGCAATGATGGTTTGTGATTGGTGCATTCTAATGTTTCCGGTCAGAGACGAATATTTCGCCACACCCAAGTTCAAAAGTCCACGGCTCTGCAGAGAATTTTGTTTATAGCCAGTTTAGACAACCTGTCTGGGCGGAATTGGCAGTTTCCGCCAGCCGCTATTGTCCTAAAAAAAATGGGCATTAGAGTGTGTGTCAAAATTCACTTTTCTTTTTTTTTCATCAGAAAATATTAGAACTATACTATATATAGTATATATACTATATAGTATACTATATTACACCTGCATGCCACAAGGCGTACCCGAAGATTAAGACCTGGTGCGTGGAGGAGTTTATTGTGGTCACACTAAAGCATGCCCCACACACCATTTAGGAAGTTAACTGCGTGGTTGTTGTGAGAACACTTGTGATCCCCGGTCACATCAAGGGAGGCAAATATTAGGCTTATAGGCGAATATTAATAGGAAATTCTTATCTTGAAGAGAACAAACAACCATATTACATGGGAATTCTAGCGAAGTGGGTTTTGAAGTGAGTTGGTTTGGTCACGTAGTCATCTTGACTCACACTCCAGTTCAGAAGGTGGCGGTAATGCATCATAGCTAAGTTGTTAGCTGACCGCCCAAAAAAACAAGACGAAGAAGAAGCCGATTTGGTTTGAATTCACCAATCACGTTAAAGCATTTCAGTCATTTAAACTGAGTGTCCAAGCACCAAGGAATCACAGTGAAGCCAGACCCGAAAGCCTGCAGACTTGTAAAGTTCTTCAAAT
Organism: Clupea harengus; assembly: GCF_900700415.2. Taxonomy (NCBI): domain Eukaryota; kingdom Metazoa; phylum Chordata; class Actinopteri; order Clupeiformes; family Clupeidae; genus Clupea; species Clupea harengus. The sequence goes on from NW_024879591.1 coordinate 68,301, forward strand.
TATTTTAAGTTTTAATACTGTTTCAACACATATCGGGGTGAGTAAAAAGTCAAATAAGTATCCAACTTGCCTGTCTAGTTAACACCTGTTAGGATCTTTCCTGTTTCAAGAACGTTGACGCGAATATTTAACTTTGCTTGCTCAAATGTCTGCTTTTTCCAAACTAATCAAGATTAAGCTACAATTATGATTGGCTAACGTTGCATGCATGTACTACCTGAAGGATTGTTAGCAACATAACCGCACAGATCATGTAATATTGAGGAAGTTGACGTTAGCTTTCGAGAAAACCAAGCCAAGACATTAACGTGTATTGTCTCCCCGTGTTAATACGCCTTTGAATCGCCGTATCTTAACGTTAACCTACCACTATCTTAACATTTAATATTCTACGCAACAGCGTGATTACGGAGGGTTATCGATATTAACATTGTATTTGCTAAATGGGGATAATTCCTGTTAACATTAGGAGGGCTGCGCAGCTTCAGCAGACGTTAGCCAGCCAAGATATGTGACCAACACATTTTCATGAATGCATTTAGCGGTTTGTTTGGAAATCTAGTGACTAATATTGATGGAACAATCAAACTAAGACGGTGTGAATGATGGGTGACACAGATTACACCATTGCCAGTTAAATGTTTACAACGACCCTTTAAACCAACTAGCCTAACGGTCAATATGGACACTTTTGGTCCATTTTGGCGAGATATAGAACATGTTTGTTATATCGCTTTGGTAAACATTAGCGTATGTGCTTAAGATTGCAAATGTTTTCATCCCTGTACTCAGAACATCGAGAAACATTGTCACCATGGCCCAGTTTGGTTTCGAGAACGACATTCACAACGTTCTGAAGCTTGACATGCCAATTACAAATGCTCCAATGGCCAGGTGGCAGAGGAAAGCATCTACATCGTCAGCTAAGGCTCCTCTTTCACCTGGAAACCGATCAGTCAGTTCATCCAAGACCCCCAACAAAACGCCAGGTATACTCAAGAATGACGTGATTTTAAATTCCATAATAATATTAAAGCAAGTCTCTGGTTCCTTTTGTAAGAGAATGTTTGTTTTCCCTTGATTAGGTAAAAATGGGAAAACTCAGTCTACACCTTCGAAAGTAGGCGGTGACCGATACATTCCCACTCGAAATAACAAACAGATGGATGTGGCCAGCTTTTTGCTGTCAAAGGAGAATGACCAGATTGAGGCAAACACATCAACGGTATAGTCCCTTTTCCTTGTAGTGGCCTTTACTTGATCAGGAAATGCTTTCAATCCCTCTTGTTGTCTGATCAAAAATGTCGTCTTTTTTTTGGGCAGCAAAACCAAAAGGCTTGGTCTCTGAACCTTAATGGATATGACCTTGAGGAGGCAAAGATCTTGCACTTGAGTGGAAAACCACTCAATGCACCTGAAGGTATATCTGTACACAACAACTAGTACTTGGATTTTTCATGTGCATCACACATACACCCAGACATGATGAGAGCCTGGCAAAAGATGTCACATTTTTCTGGAAGACACGCGTGCATATTTTATTACATACTCTTTCAGCTGATGAACACGCTATTTAAAGAGCACAGAAGGGAGGGGGATAACTTGTTTGGCCGTTGAGCTAAAATATCAACAACTTTCCACCAGAATGGCAGAATGTACTTTTAATATTTGGACAGTACACTATTATAAAAACAAATGGACAGTACACTATTTCTCCATGTTAACAGACCCATTTTCTCACCTCAGGTTATCAGAATAATTTAAAAGTACTCTACAGTCAAGTGCCCACACCGGCCTCTTCCAAGAAAAGCAGATACATCTCGACTGTGCCAGAGCGTATCCTTGATGCCCCGGACATCCGAAATGATTTCTGTGAGTTTATTAGTATTAAATACAATTGATTCTTCATTACATGTAGTTATTTGAGTTTTTTTTTTTTATTTTTTAATTTTTTATTTAAATGACCAAATTTATGACTCATTGTATATCTGCATCTAATGACTGGACCTAGGACTCAAATTGTACATCTGCATGTACTTATGACTCACATTACAGATCTGCATCTGATGGACTGGGGTAGCCGTAACATATTGGCTGTGGGCCTGAGTAACACAGTCTATTTATGGGATGCGGCCACTGGTACCATAATGCTTTTGATGAGGATGGAGCCAGATGATTACGTCAGCTCAGTATCGTGGAGCAAAGATGGGACTTTTCTCGCTGTAGGCACCAGTGATTGTAAAGTGCAGGTATAGTAACTGTTCCTTGTTTTGATTTTTTGCCAGAAAATTGAATTTGTTGACCGTCATAAGTGTGTCTACCTAGGCTTCTCTGTAAATGTAAATTTCCCAACATTTATATGTAGTTGTGGGATGTGGAACACCAGAAACGACTACGCAGCATGTCCAGTCACACAGCCAGAGTCAGCACTCTCTCCTGGAATGACCACGTCCTTACAAGGTACAGTCATCTGTCAAATATGCTGAAAAGATGCTAGCTAGGAACCCATTGACTGTACTATTCTCTCAACATAGGAGAGCTTAATGCAAAGCTCTTTTCCGTTGTTAGAAGATGAGAGATTCTCGTAACACAATCCTTATTAGTGCCTAATCCTAGTGGCAAGCTTGGCGCACCCTCACACAATGCACAGTAACTACTGGAAGCCGGGAAGTTTGTTCTCTTTTGTGTGCTCTGCCAAAGGTAGAACGGCAAAGAAGTAAGTGGTTGGAACAAGAGACGGAACAGTGGTAAAACTGTATTTCTAACATTTTACTGCATGTCCGACACCCAACCGGAGTAGTAGGCATTATTATTTCATTTGAGATTTAAACAAACAAGGAAGTGAGTTCAAGTGTGGAGGAGTTGACTGTAGCTAAATCGTAGACCTAGTGATTAGCTGTTGGCTTCTCTGCTAACTTACCAACTGATCTCATTGTGTTATTGTTTTGCTAATCAGCTTCAGGCCCACTCTTACCTAAAATTGTGTGGAAATATGGCGATAGTTTTCTCGATCACTAGATGTTGAACAGTGTTCAAATTCTTTTCGAGCAGTACTTTGCTTTAGAAATCAAAGTCCGGTAGTTTTCACTTTAGTTTTGTGCTGTGCTGCTCTGGTGTTTGACCATCAAAGCGCACCGGGCTCATCGGAAGGGGAGGGGGGGATCTTTAAAGCTTTAACAGTGGTTCATACAGGGTGAATAGAGATGTACAGTATTGGCTCAACACCAGATTCTGCATTAAACTATTGACGACCATATCACAAGTGCAGCTGTTTTCAATCACTACCCTCTTCCTCACCATCTCATGTACCCACACCTTGCCCTTTGCTCCTATTTCTTTGAGGAATTCCACATGTTCTGCATGTGTTTAGGCCCTATCCCCTTAAGTTTAACCATATGCATTGGTGATTGTGGTGAAATTGTCAAACCAAATGGTGTGACCCATTTATGAAGTTGTATTGGCTCTTTCACAACATTTGAGGGTAAATCCGAGACAACCGTTACAGCCACCTTTTTATAAACATTAGTATCTAACCTGAACCAGTCACCCACCTTTTGAAGCCCCACTTAATTGGTCATCTATGCCTACAGTGCTAATTTGTCCTGTTTTAGCGATACATTGATCTAAAGCCAAGTCTAGTCCTCTTTGATCTCATCTTGTGTAGCTCACTTGCCCAGCACATCAGAAATGACTAGATAATTCCTGATATGACTAGCAAAACCTAAGCCAACTGCAGGAGAAATGGGCCAGTGTTAACTAATCAGACCAGTAACTAGTTTGAGAAAAAATAAAAAAAGCGAGAAAGCACTCAGTTGATCTTCATGACAAAATGTGACCAAACGGCTGGACCAACGGAGTACAGGTGGAAAAATGTATCTTAAACACCTGTGATGTTTTAGTAGACCCATCGAGGAGGAAATGATTGTGCCTTGCTATCACACATTCATAAGTTGAATTGCTGCTGATTTGTGTGTCAGCATTTGGTTTGACCTTTTTAACTAATGAAATGCTTCTTTTGCAGTGGATCAAGGTCTGGTCACATTCATCATCATGATGTCCGTGTAGCAGAACACCATATCTGTACCCTAATTGGCCACAGCCAGGAGGTTTGTGGGCTTAAGTGGTCCACCGACGGAAGGTTTTTAGCAAGTGGAGGCAATGACAACATGGTGTATGTCTGGCCAGGTGTCCAGGAGGGTACTGTCAACATGCAAACCCCTGTCCAGAGCTTCAGTGAACACCAGGGAGCTGTTAAGGTGAACAATTAATATGTTGCTGTGTTCTTTTGATTTGGAAGATTTTGGTGTTTTAATCCTTTCTTTTCACCAAATATTTTTCAATGAGTCCGCTCTGAATTCATAGCACTTTACATTTTGCTTTTTCCCCACTTAGGCATTGGCATGGTGTCCATGGCAAACAAATATCCTAGCATCCGGTGGTGGTACCAGTGACCGACACATACGTATTTGGAATGTTAGCAGTGGGAATTGCATGAGTGCACTGGACACACGTTCTCAGGTAAAATAAAGTTAAGAAATAATTCTATACATGTTGTGCATGTAAATCCATGGCTGCTAACTCACTGCACGCTAAAATCCACGCATTGTGGAACAGTTAAGTGATGGAAGGTTACGCAGAAAATCAGCAAATTCTCTCCTTTATTCTGATATTTAAAACATTGACACACAGAAGCAGCAGCCACTCAGCCATGATTTCATGTGGCATTCAGGAGAGGATTGGTGCCAGCGGCATAGTTAACCTTTTCTGTCATCCTTTATTATAATTGAATTGAGTGAGACAAACATTATTTGTGATTTTTAAAATTATTTTAACACACACACATTTGTTCCTTCTACCCTGTAGCCTTTCTGTTCTTGGTTTGCAGATATGAAATCACTTGACTATTCACACTTTTGTTGTTGTTTTTAATATAGATATCCTCATTGCTGTTTGCACCAAACTACAAGGAGCTGATCTCTTCACATGGCTTTGCTCATGATAACATAATTATATGGAAGTATCCCTCTCTCACCAAAGTGGCAGAGCTTGAAGGTAGGTTGGACAGTTGGTGAAACTACTCTTTTTGGGGAAAAATCAAAAAAGATAATGTCGTTTTACTTTACAAAGTGTGTGTATTTTAATCCACCAATGTTCTCACTTCAATGTGTGTTCATTTTGCTCCTTTAGGCCATGAAGGCAGAGTTCTGAATATGGCCCTCAGTCCAGATGGCTCCACAGTGGCCAGTGTGGCTGCTGATGAAACGGTCCGATTGTGGAACTGCTTCGAAAAAGATCCAGTTAAAAAGACGACGCAACCCACCAGCAGCATTATCCATCAGCCGATTCGTTAGATCTACAGCCTGTGCTTATGTATACTGCAGGAGAATACTTTTAAAACTTTGTACAAATATTATTTTCTCTTTTTCTTCAATAAAGGATGTCCCCTACTGGTGACGTGGTTTTATATGAGGGACTCGATTCAATGTTGTTGCAGACTTCCAGCAATGTTACATGGGCAAGCTTATTTTATTTGCGGAAAAATGATGGTTGCTGCAGTGCACAATATTTTGTGACTCCTTCGGTTGGTTACACTACCCATTTTATACATTCAGTACTTAAGTATTTAAAGGGACTTCTTCCTAAAAGACACACATCTGGAAAATTGTTGAAAAGAAACAAATTAAGTCCAATGCTATATTTAAAAAAAAAAAAAAATGGGGATATTCATTGACATGCTGATATATTTAAATTTTAGCAAAAAAAGTGGTTTCCAAAGTCAAGTGATGGATCGTGTCCAAAACCTTGGCTACCTGTCAGACAACAATTGCAACATGATTGCATCAAATTAGAATAATTTACTTTGGAGCACAATCAAAAACTGTCCAGCTTAGCAACCACAGACAAACCAAAACTTGAGTCATTTTGATCGATAGTATAAAATCTTCACATTTTCAGTGCTTTGCTGGCTGAACACTTGATTTAATATCCCAATTTAGTGTAGGCGTACCTCATCGGCTCTATAGCATCCCCTAGTTCAAAAATGCATATTTGACACCTTTAGAATGCTCAACTCAGTTTGAGAATTGTATTATTTGTGCAGTTGCGCTTTGGGTGTGGCTATTGTGCCCCCTAACATTTCTGAATGAGATGTTGGTTGCCGGTTAGTAACGAACAGTGGGGACATCATACTCACCAGCTAAGACATATTTCCTATTTGATTGTATTTGCTTGAGCTTTAAGGATTTGCTTTTAGACAGTATCTTGAATATCTTGTTTGGTCAAAGATCTTATTTTGAGTGGTATTTTAAATTAAACAAGCTTTTTTGGCTAGTCAGAAGGTTTTTAAGCTGTTATGTTATTTGTAAAAGATGAATCATCTTGTTTCAAGAAAAGACACTCATGGTATTTATAATCTTAAATTCATAGTTAAGATTTTATCTTTCCAGTAACAAAGGTACCACATTATGAATTTATTTAAAAAAAAAATAAACATTACAGAGTAAGAAGAAAGATTGAGGTATCAGAACTATTTTTTCATTAAAATTAGAGAAACATAGCTTGAAGAGTTTCTCTAAATGAACAGTTACAATAAAACATTTATTATGATGAGGCTCTTAATTACAATCAGTTCCTCTATGACGGATATAACAAATAACGCATTTCATCAAAATAGATGTCTAAGCCAGGAACACCGGCCTGTTGACAATTTCCGGCTTGAGGGATGGGTTTACCATTGATTTAGAAGACAGTTAAGCTACTGTGTGTCACCTACCGGTGTTGGCTAGGCATTTTGTCTAGCTTTCCATTGTTTGCTGCTTAAATAGCTCTAATTCGGTAACTATGCAAAATATATATATACAAAATATAAATACTGCAATACCACCTACCCCTTCAACAGGGTCTAACTGACCAGTCTTTTATGTTCTGCCACTACAACAATAAAACATTATATTACGTATGAGAAGGCTACATTTGACAGAAAAAAACAGAAATGTAGAAATGTTTGCAAATTTATTAAAAAATAAAAACTGAAATATCACATGGACATAAGTATTCAGACCCTTTGCTGAGACACTCATATTTAACTCACATGCTGTCCATTTCTTCTGATCCTCCTTGAGATGTTTCTACTCCTTCATTGGAGTCCAGATAAAAAAAATTAAACTGATTGGACTTGATTAGGAAAGGCACACACCTGTCTATATAAGACCTTACAGCTCACAGTGCATATCAGAACAAATGAGAATCATGAGGTCGAAGGAACTGCCCAAGGAGCTCAGAGACAGAATTGTGGCAAGGCACAGATCTGGCCAAGGTTACAAAAGAATTTCTGCAGCACTCAAGGTTCCTAAGAGCAGAGTGGCCACCATAATCCTTAAATGGAAGAAGTATGGGATGACCAGACCTCTTCCTAGACCTGGCCGTCCAACCAAACTGAGCAATCGTGGGAGAAGAGCCTTGGTGAGAGAGGTAAAGAAGAACCCAAAGATCACTGTGGCTGAGCTCCAGAGATGCAGTAGGGAGATGGGAGAAAGTTCCACAAAGTCAACTATCACTGCAGCCCTCAACCAGTCGGGGCTTTATGGTAGAGTGGCCCGACGGAAGCCTCTCCTCAGTCCAAGACATGAAAGCCCGCATAGAGTTTGCCAAAAAACACATGGAGGACTCCCAAACTATGAGAAATAAGATTCTCTGGTCTGATGAGACCAAGATTGAACTTTTTGGCGTTAATTCTAAGCGATATGTGTGGAGAAAACCAGGCACTGCTCATCACCTGCCCAATACAATCCCAACAGTGAAACATGGTGGTGGCAGCATCATGCTATGGGGGTGTTTTTCAGCTGCAGGGACAGGACGACTGGTTGCAATTGAAGAAAAGATGAATGCGGCCAAGCACAGAGATATCCTGGAAGAAAACCTCCTCCAGAGTGCTCAGGACCTCAGACTGGGCCGAAGGTTCACCTTCCAACAAGACAATGACCCGAAGCACACAGCTAAAATAACAAAGGAGTGGCTTCGGAACAAGTCTGTGACCATTCTTGACTGGCCCAGCCAGAGCCCTGACCTAAACCCAATTGAGCATCTCTGGAGAGACCTGAAAATGGCTGTCCACCAACGTTCACCATCCAAACTGACAGAACTGGAGAGGATCTGCAAGGAAGAATGGCAGAGGATCCCCAAGTCCAGGTGTGAGAAACTTGTTGCATCATTCCCAAGAAGACTCATGGCTGTACTAGCTCAAAAGGGTGCTTCTACTCAATACTGAGCAAAGGGTCTGAATACTAATGACCATGTGATATTTTAGTTTTTATTTTGTAATACATTTGCAAACATTTCTACATTTCTGTTTTTTTCCTGTCAATGCGAAAAAAAAATTAACTTGTTCGATTTTAGCAAATGGCTGCAATGAAACAAAGAGTGAAAAATGTAAAGGGGTCTGAATACTTTCAGTACCCACTGTATATACTCCAAATTATATATACTGTATGTAAATGTTTTTCATCCAGAAAAGTCCCAACTCTGGAGTATTATTGATTACATTAGAGATAATGTGTACATATTCCCGTGTAGCACAATCCACTGCACAGAAGCTACATATTACACTTGCTCTATTCCAAAGAAGGATTTCATCTTTCCTTTTACATTCAAAGTTACGTTAAACGTTACGTTTCAATCCATTTTTGTGAAAAAATGTTCACCTCAGAGAGTAGGCCCATTTCTACCTCATTTGAAACAATTGGATGTTTATCATGTACATTCTGACTACATTCATATAGTTGGTTGTGCTTCACAGATACTGCTTGAACTGCTTTGACTCAAAGTGCATACACATAGATGCATAAGGTAATACTGTTTAGGTATGATATTTGTATCTGGAAACAGTTAAATGTTTACCCATTGATGGGTAAAAATTGTATTTGGACTATCTTTAACATTTTTCAATTTCATTTTAAGTCAATTCAAATTTAATATTTATATAATACCAATAAAAATGGACCTTTCACCAGAAGCGATTTAGCCACGCCCACAAAGGGAGGATATTTTTATAAACATTTTAGCTTAAGCAGTTCTTCAAATGTGGAAATTTGTCAGTGGAAGTGCCCCCTATGGACACAATCTCACAAACTTTGGTGTGCATTCAAAGAATGTGGTAGTGATGGAGGGTGTCAAATTTCATGAAGTCACAAGAAACTGGCTAGTGAAGCGCTGGATTCTTGCATTGAATATTATTCACAAGGTGGCACCACTCCACAAATGAGTTGTAATAAGCTATGGTCATGCGCCCCCTAGAGGCCAACTGGCTGTAAACGTTTTTCTGAATTTTCTGTGAAAGGGTTGTCGAGCTATTGCCCAAAAAGTAAAAAAAAAAAGGTTTTTATCAGTCAGTCATTTGTAACTAAATGTTGTCTTATCGCAACACAAATAAAGATGTTGCTACCAATAAGCATAAAAAAACAGTAACTGTGTGGTTCTAGAAAGAGAGAATCAGGAGCAGGCAGATGGATTCATACACATATCAGAGGATAAAACATATTAACACACATGCAACATATGCACATGATACATACATTATTCCATGAAACATACACACACAAGTCAAGCAGCATTTGAGTGGTCACCTTCTCCAGTGCTGTCTGACAAACGGCAGAATCTTTAGCATCTCCACCTGACCAGAGGACTGTAAGCACCTCCACCTGACCAGAGGACTGTAAGCATCTCCACCTGCCCAGAGGACTGTTTTAAGGATATGGGGTAAGGCTTGTCCCTCACATCCACAGGAGAGTAAGGGAAACCAAAAAGTGCACTGTTGAAGGTGTCTAACTTCACATGCTCAGAAAGCACAAGATTCTTTAAAACACATTTAAGAATCAAATACATTATATTGTAAGTAGGCTCATTTTAAGTTACCGGTATAAGTAATTACTTTAAGAAGTACTCTGAATTTGATATCTTATTTATACTGTTCTTCATAAATATTTGTAAATTGTAATGCAAGCCATCATGACAACCCTACTACAGGCTGTTTTTCTGAACACTACTTGTTTTGGGCCTATTTGGGATAACACGCCCAGGGATCTCATGAGGGTGTGCAGTTTTCCTACATTTGAATGTACAACACTTTCTCAAATGTGCTTCTGATTGTCCCTATTTAAGACAAAATGTTCCTAAATCCATCCCACGTCTGAACCATTTATAAATCCCAAATCAAGAAATCACGTGAATTTGGGTGGACTCCTTGCACTCATGCACAGAGTGCCCTCAATTGTCCATTTATGGTGAGCAAAATGGCTATATAAACTACAGGTAGTCAATGAATAGTCTAGAAAACGCAAGCAACAAAAGCAACCAAGGAGCAAAAATGTATCTTCAGCTGAAATCAGGACCTTATGGCAGAGCTAGACAGCTTAGTTTGGTTCCTTAAGTATGGGTGGGACCTTAAATATGGTAAGCAATCAAAACACTTAATGAAGTGAAGAAAAAAAAGAATCTCCACCACATTTCTTTTGTAAGCAGTCACCCAGGGTACATACTCTTTGACTAATACTGCTATGACAAATACAGTTATTAAAAGCACTTGTTACAATGACAAAAGGTCAGTGATATTTGCAGAATAAAACAAATTCAACCACGAAAATATCAGTACATTTAATTACAAAATCTTTTTTAATGGAACTATACAGACATTTTACAAAAGTGAGATTCATAAATGAGATGATGTGCCAATAGATGGCCCAAGCCCCATTAATAAATTACAAGGTAAGGAACATGAACCCAACTGCCACATCCATTCTGTCATTTCATCTCTTGTGCATAAGGTGCATGTAAAAAAACAGTTGTGATACAAATTCAGAAATACAAAGACTTGAGCTGTTGGAAACGTTATCAAGTCCAGTTTAAACTTCACTTCAAGTTTTACACTTCTTTCACTTTCCCTTGGCAAAATCCATTCAGTTGGTTTGTGGAACCATTTTCCTGTTGTTTACTACTACTGGCAGCGTCTCCATCACTTGTAATACCATTCATTTTTTGCACTTCTTGGCTAGGAACAGGGAGTCTATTGCCCTTGATATAGGCCTGGAACCAGAAATTGGAGAAAAGAATGAAGAAGAAGGAACCATAGATCCAAATAAGATGGACGAAAACGGGGACTTCGTATTCACACTTTTCCATGAAATAGTACTGAGATATGTGGACAGAAACCAGGACGAACTGCGTCTAAGGAGAAGAGGAAAAATGGAGGTTTAGAATTAGAAAATGCAAACTAATTGTGTAGCACAATTCATGATCACCTTCTCATTCCTGTTTGGATACTCACTAATTGGATGGCTGTCATGTACTTCTTCCACCAAAGGTACTTCTGGAACCCAGCAGCAGACAACCCATAGTAGGTGTACATGATGACATGCACAACACAATTCACCATAGCATGAAATGAACCCATTCCACCAACTAAAAGAAAAGGGACAACATGATCATTCTCTTTCAGATTATAATTTTTTATGCCCAAATCAGCTCAACTAATGAAGCACTGCACAAGAATCACGGAGAAACACTGATAGTGTGTGTATTCATAGTCTCACTTTACATGCGTAGCAAATACTTTCAAAATTATGTGAAATCTTTACCAGATTTTTTAAAACTATACTGCAGGCTTTAAAACAAATATTTTTGCAAACTTTTTCCAAATATTTAACAGCATGGATTTCTTGAGTTTTGGACTACTTAAATTCAGTTGAAAGAAAATAATACGTTCCCTCACAGGTAAAGAAACCTTAAAGTTTTGCTTCCCTATACCTCATCCTTTTTTACCCCTTGGAGCAGATGATGTACAGTAAATATTGGAAAGTTTGATTTTGGAAACTTTTTTCAGTGCAATAAACTGATACTAGTAGGTGGGTATACACTTTGTGTATAGTATATGTACTCAGCCATCATCATTGAAGCCATTCATGAAACCTACCAGGTGCTATTGTGATGCCCCACCACCAGGTCCATGGCATGAAAGAGTGGTGGAAAATGTGTAGAAATGTGACCTGGCTATGTTTCTTCCGCAACACAAAGAACACCTGTTGGAAACAACATCAAATTTATAGTTTCTGTCAACCACTTACTACTTATGTAATTAAAACAGTGAATATTGAATGAGATATTGGCAAAGTCACTAAATATCCACATAACCAGATGCTGAAAATACATATTTCTGTCCAGTTCCTCTGCACAATCAGGAAACACAAAATGTTTTGAATCTTCTTTTTTTTTAAAAGTCTTTCAAGTGACTCAATTACTATTCCATCCTTTCAAAATTGGGCCAGAAATTATGTGTTTCAGTAGCCACACATTCCAGCCAGAGTGGTTTTTAATTGTATCCATGTTTGAGAGGAAATGGCATGTAGCCACTAACCTAATGGAAGATTTCAGACTGCTAGTCTGACTGGACTGTATCTCCATTCTTTGCTACCTTAACATATTGTGCAAAGAAAACTACATACACAAATCATCCTTACTACTAGTAAACTATATACACAAACCATCACTACTACTAGTAAACTATATACACAAACCATCACTACTACTAGTAAACTATATACACAAACCATCACTACTACTAGTAAACTATATACACAAACCATCACTACTACTAGTAAACTATATACACAAACCATCCTTACTACTAGTAAACTATATACACAAACCATCACTACTACTAGCACACTAAGATGCAGTGGCGAATATGCAACTGAATGCAGACAAATACGCATTCATTACATAAAGTTAATTACATTATTTTTCAGGCTACTTTACTAGAAATTGTTAACCCCAAATATTTTACTTCATCATGACTAATCACAAAAGGCCGGTTAATTTGTGAGAGACTGGCCAAACAATAACATTAACAAACAGTAAACAATAACAACCTGATTCAATAGTCACATCCCTCAGGAAAAATACTGCTTAATTTATAACAAACCAGGAAAACAGGATAATGGGAAACAAATATTAAGCACAATAAGGGACATTTAAAGTTGAATCCCAATAAATACATTAAAAGAAATTGCAAACAAAGGGTCACTTACTGTGTCCATTAGCTCAGTGAATTTTGAGAAGTAAAACATCCACGCCACTCGAACCATCTGGAAAGAAAGATGACTTTTGAACTTCTGACACAGAATATAGTAGAACAAAACTGGCAAAGACACACTCAAAAATGGTTGGAATAGAATCAAAATAATTGTTTTCTTTTCACTGAATCTGTCGTTTATGTGGTTGACGTCGTTAATAGAATTACTTGAAGACACCTCGTTCTTAAACATGCATTACCTGCATGCTTGCAGTTCTACATGGTATGTGGTAGTACCACAAGCCCTCTCCATACCTCACCTAGGAGATAGACTCCACTGAGGAATTAAACTGAAGGGCCATGAATCACTATGGACCACATTGAAATGGAGTTGGAGTAGCCTATATAAGGAGGGTGGTTCAATATATTGACCATTTATTTTTCAAGAGAGCAAATTCATGTGCTTCAGAAAATAGAGTTGGCGACTGTAATGCAGAACTGCAATAATCATCTCTCAATATTCATCTGACTAATAAATCACAGAGTGTATTTGATGGTCACTAGCTTGGTCAGTTGCATTTAAAAACGTAATGGGGTATCAATGTGCTAATCACTGCAGAGGGAACGTGAATGTAAATCTTGAGCAGGCCTACCAAAACGTATCTGCTCCAGGTGAATTCATTACAGGTGAATCAGTACTGATAATGAGTGCCTGTACAGGCAGAGCGCTTTCTGAACTGCCTAAATCTATATCTGAATATTTTAAATGTCATCGCTTTAAACACAATAAAACATGAAACAGCAGGTGAGGAACTCAAGAAACTGAGTGACATGGACTAAATGAATTAGTTGGAAGTGTACTATAAAGGACAACCAATAGGACAGTTGCTAATTCTCTTTTTAAACCTCATATCTCATTACCAGAACAACATTTGAAATGTCCCTGTTGATGCTGATTATACGGAGAACTCCAAAGACGACTAATATCCTTACACAATAGGTCACCTACAGACTCGATACAATACAACTGGATTTATGACAGACTCTTAGAAGCTCAGTAGCTTACTGCAATCAAATCAAAAATGGGGGGGGAGGGGGGGGGGGATGGGTTAACTGAAATCAACTCAAGGCTAGTTAAAAGTGAGCAATGTTGATACTGTGAAGCAGCACTCATTTAGGTATTTGAGTAGTTGGTTGGTTATTGTCACTGGCAAAATGGAGGTCAGGTGTTTACAGATCACCTCCAGCATAAAATATCAATATGAATAAGATGGGTACAACAGGTAAAGGGATGGGTAAAGAACATTTGACTACTTGTGGTGGTACTGTAAACCAGTGTGTTGCAAAAGTCTGTAATAAAATGTCTATCGATGCTAACTCAATTCAATCATTCTATCAATTAGCTTGAAGGCAGACGACCTACTTACTCGAAGGGCTTGAGGATTGCTGGAGAAGTCGCAGAGATCACATCTCCAGGTATATGTAGTTCCCCAGCCAGACATTAAAAACTATGGGATGGAAAGAAGCATGGGACTTTTTTTTACCAATCAATACAATTGATAATTCATGCAAACATGTCCAAATACAAAATATTCATGTTCCTCTGCAAATAAATTATTCAGCCACTCACCTCATAGACAATGTAAGCATTGAAAGACACCATGGTGAAGTTATAAACAATCATGGCTGTCTTGAGATTGAAGGGTTTACGGTTTGCCATATAGCGTGGCCCAGCGTAGAGAGCAAAGAATATGTAACCCAATAAGATGAGGGTCATCTCGATGGGGCTCTGCATCAATAGATAATCTCGCATACGATGATCTAAGAATAATTGCAATATTACATCTTTAGCATCAAAATAACAAATTGCAAGAAAACTACAGTAATCCATCTCAGTTTTAGTTACCAAATATTGCATTAAGTATGGATATAATATATATATTATTATATAAAAACATTATTTGTATAGCACCTTTCATACAAAACAATGCAGCTCAAAGTGCTTAACAGCAAATAAATAAAATAAATCCCTTCTGACAAAATACTAAGGGGTCCCTTACCTGTTCTTTTCCGCATAGTGTCATGGAACTGCAAGATCTTTGAGATCATCTCTTGGATCATGATGTTTCTGGATGGAAATCTAGAGAATTTAAAATACGGTTGAAATCACATCTCAGAAAACTAGGGTAATTCCAGATGTGATTAAGGTAAAAAATCATTTGTGCACAGGCAAACTTCATGTTGATATTAAGAAAAGACCATGGTTCTGATTCAACATCACCACTGAAAGACAGCTAAATATGTATGTAGAAAGTGCTTCTACACAGATCATCATGATGACATAATGTTGAGCAATCACAGAGCAGTCTGTCTGATAAGGGATCATCACACTGGTAGGAACTAACATGAAACAGAAAGCCTCCACCAGTTTGAGTTACATCTTAAACGTTTAGCTTTACTTCAGAAAAAAAAAAAGGTTTAAGATTTAATTTTACATTCGACTTCCTCACACTAAGAAAACTAAATTCGCCTGAGCTCAAGCAATTTAGCAAAAAGACATGTGTCTACAAGGGAGTTGCTGTACCCTGAACCACCCTTGTTGGCAAGGTTGGCTAAGGGAGGAGGGGAAAGCTGCATCCTTAGATGCTCATTGTGAACCTTGGATGTAAAAAGTGTTAAGAAAATGTAAAACAGTACAGCCAGAACACCAATAGGCTCTGTAGACCTGCTATACATATGCAGGCAATACACTGCAACAGTCAGGAAGGTCAAAGTGAATGCAAAGTATTCAATTTTAAAAGGACAAACATCACTCAGCTAATTCGTGTAAAAACAGTATTCAAGACATACAGATATAGCACAGCATAGCTAGGTGGTATCCCTACAACAACATTTACAGTAGTAGTCCATTCTGACAATGGACAAAGTGTTTTTTGCACTTTACCATGATATGACACTTAAATAGCAGGTGTGTAATCATATAGGCCAACTTACTGAGTTCAAGAAAACTCTCTTAAACAAAATGTGATATTGTAAACTAACATAACGCTGTAGATAATGGGGTTAATTGACTTAAATGACTGAAACACAGCAGTTAACATTAAGTATTAACTATAGCACTCAATATTCCTGATAATTGTTAGTACTTTTTACAAATGCTGGTGTTCATGGTTTGTTCATAGTCCTTAATTGATGGGCTGATGTACGAAATATCCAAATATCTTTGACTGTGTTAAAGGTTTCGTCATCCTTTTCCAAGAGTTGGTTGTTAAAGCTTGCATAATCAGCTATGACTATGTAGAGCAGGTTCAACCGGTGGGCTGAAGAATGGAAATCTAGACACATGGTGAGTGCACAGATTTCCATTGAATGGGTTCACATGTAAAAGTAAATGTTTCTTTAAACACTGAAAAAGGATCATTGTTAAGATAAGCCAAAAAAGTACTGTTCAAAATGTGAAACAGGTAGTGACAAAGATAAATGAAAACTCACCTGTTATAGTTCCACTAGGAGTCCCCAACCTTTTCCAGATAGCTGAACAGAGTTCTAGTGGACCAACCAACTCACATGAAGATGAAGCAGAACGGCTGTAAAGACAGATGAATGAGTGTGGCTGAGCCAGTATATCCTCGCAATCTTAGCAAAGCTCCTCAAAAAAATAGTATGCCTTAACTGTGTGAGGCAGCCAGTACTACGTCTTAACACTGACAAGAGTCAGTTGAGAAATGACAGACCCAGGGAGGGACACACTACCTCCTAGTTTTAAAGCAGAGCGGATGAATGCAGTTTGGAGCCAACACCCACCTGGTTTCTGGGCCACACCCTGGTCTCAGGGTTTTTGGACCCACCCTCACCAGCCACCCCACCCCAATGTGATTGGCTGATGTTTGCACAAGTTGTAGGCAAAAGAGAAGCAGCACTTACAATCAAATGGTTCTTTGTTTGGAATTAGGCACTCTTGAACGGATGAGCACAGAGATATATGATATCGGTATATAACTTCCAACCAGTGCTGTTATATGGCACTGATTAAGGAGTCTCACAACGGTACAAATGTAGAAATTCACAGCACAACACAAAGACATTTATAATTTATACATAACAATTTGGAATATGTTTTCCTCTAGTTTCAAAATGGAGAATGCACATCTTTACTTTAAGAGTGTAGGGATTAGGCAGTGTCTGGGTGAGCCATTCCCGTCACAATGCCACAGTCAGTTTCACTGCATTCCAGTAAAACAGGTTCCTCTGGTTCTCCAGATCAAATGGAGTCAACGGCCTCCAGAGTGGTCACATCTCTGCCTATCAGTATGCAGGGAGGGGGACAGAGAGGAATGGAAACTATTCATTCTACTTGACTTGAGGCAAACAAGAGAACAATTATCGTCATGGACATAAAGGGATGTAGTAATAAACATATTACTCATGCTTGTGACAAACGTGTCAAAACATTTGGAAAATGAAGTAGCCTTAACACAGTCATAATCACTGCAACAATGTGTGCCCCCCCAATACCAAGGAGGCAAAACAGTTTGTGATATAGTATGTGATTAAATTCACTTTAGAACCTCTACAGTGTTCTTAGCAACAAGACTACAGGAATGACAAAAGGAAAAAAATTCATAAATCTAACCCTCTAAATAGAGTGTCAACTAGAGTTGCTCAATCTAGCTACCAAGAAAACTGTTTAGATCATAAAAACTGAAGGAGTTTGTGAGGAGGGAGTTGACAAGTGCAACACTGTTCAAGTGTGGGCCAACACTTTGTGGTCAAACATTCGTTTATTGCGGTATTCTTTGTATAGCAAATAGTCAGGCAACTGAAAGCACATGGAAAACTATTTGTGCATCCAAAAGAAACGGTTTCAGAAGACATTCTAAAGATGGTTATTTCAGTAAAAGTGTTGTTGTATTTAAACAAGAACACACATCTTAATACTGAATTCAACCTCATGTACCTGTTGATGGGACATGGTATGTGCTGAAAGTCAAGATTCAAATTTAAAGATTACAATGATCTTGCTATGGCATCTACAGAACAATAATGTAACTCAGGGCTCCACAGTTAGAATCCATAATCTCTAAAACAGACCCTAAAACCATAACAATAGGCTGTTCTGTCCTGGTTAAACTGAGTTACACTGAACATAAAGTTTCTACCACATAACCATGAGAAACCAATTTGTCTAATGTTAAGAATGCAGACCGAGCTCAGAGTAGGACAGAGGACTGGTCATCATTTGATTAGTTCCCATGGACACAGCTGTGAATGCACAGCTTGGATGAACTCTCAAGACCACAGTTGTGTTTCTATCAGCGGCACGCACCATTGCAAGACATTTTTGTGTGATCTTATCAAAACTATTTGTATTTTCACAAGTTAAACCAAAGTGGAGCAGCTTGGTAACAACAGTATATCCAGACTCTTTTGGGGTTGGCTCAAATGGCACACAGACACCCCAATGCAATAGAACAAATAATGACAACAAATTCACATGTTTTTTTTTTTTTTTTTTAATCTTAATAATATTAGTGTATATAATAGGAAATTATGACATTTATCATAACCTTCTGCAGGCTCAATCTCTTCGTTCTGCTCCGCTCCCTGATCTGTTCTTACTTCTTCCTTGTATTGTTTTGGGCTCTGTGGTTGCTTCTCAAACTGCAATATTGCTGTATGCCTTTTAATAATCTAAATAGCAAACCAATTGAGATTCTTTACTTGTAGCAGATAGACACTGGGATGAGCAATTTAAAGCAACAGTATGCAACAATTTCCCACTTGAGGTATGCAATTTGAGGCGTTTTCATAAGCAACCACTTTTGGTATCATCATCATTTTGATGGCATATGGTCATGTGAAATACCGATTAACTACTACAACTAGCCTTGCAGTTTATGCACCATCTAGTTCTGTGGTCAAGGATGGACCACCCTGTGAAAATATATAAAAAAAAGCTTCCACAGCACGACACTGTTAACTATATCACCAAAAGGCACCAGTTAGAATGCTTGCAAGCTTTTATCAGTGCTGAGTTTGTGTAGTTAGCTCGCTAGTTTCACAACAAGACTTCTCACTGGTTCTTCACGCAATTACCATTATAGCAGAAACATACAGACTTAATGAGTGATGCAGGAATGTCTCAGAAGCTACAGACATGCGCACAAATCACAAAACACATTGAAATATGAAGGTTGGCGCCCACAGCTGTATGAACTGTGCAAGGAATCAGCGGTTATCTGTGGTTTCTTGAGCCCAAGTAAAATAACAGCAAAAACAATTATCTTAAAAAAAAATAAAAAACAGTTAAGACCTGTGTACATATTTGATGAGCTTTTAATTTAGACAAGACAGATTATTTCAATGCTCTTTAGCTAATCATAGTGTCTGTGAGTCTTGTCATCATTTTGTAGGCTTCAGATTAGTATTTTCACAAATTCTGGGGAAAAATTTAAATCCCTATGAGAAAGGTGTGAGGCAAGTATCACAATATAGTCAGTGTTTTTTCTGCTTTAGCCATCATTAATTATAAAAGACCAACTGAACTACATTTTAATTCACCTAGTTTGCCTCGGTTTTCTACAAGTGTTTCTTCTACCTCCGGAAGCTGAGGAAAGAACACCTTCCTCAGAGACTACTGAGCAACTTCTACCGCTGCGCTATAGAGAGTGTGCTGACATACTGCTTGAACGTATGGTTCTCTTTAGCTGCACAAAGGCTGAGCAGGCAGCCATCCAGAGGCTGATTAAAACAGCGGGAAGGATCATCGGAGCAGAGCTGCCCGACATCTATTCCATCTCCTGCTCCGGATGCCTGCAGCGTTCAAATCGCATCCTCACGGATCCTTCCCACCCTGCCCATCATCTGTTCCCGTTACTCCAGTCAGGGAAAAGGTTCAGATCCACAAAAGCACACACCTCCAGAATGGCAAAGAGCTTCTATGCTCGTGCAATAAGGCTTCTCAACAGCTCATCCAAAAAATAAACACCTCCCCCTCAGCCCAACCCACCCCCATAGACTTCACTCTAACACTCTACCCTGCAACTATTGATCATAATATACATAATATAAATAAAAGGTGGTTTTGTTATGTTCTTTTCTTTGGTGCCACTGACAGTCCTTGTTGATCCCTGTGTTGCTTTTTATGTAAATAAATACTTTCTTGTCACTTTCGTGTCCTGGCTTTGTGTGACTGCACCCTCACTTGCCCAAACCTGTTGCCCTTATGTTG
Source organism: Clupea harengus (assembly GCF_900700415.2). Classification (NCBI taxonomy): domain Eukaryota; kingdom Metazoa; phylum Chordata; class Actinopteri; order Clupeiformes; family Clupeidae; genus Clupea; species Clupea harengus. Next base: position 88,592 of record NW_024879591.1, read on the forward strand.
CGTCCCACTCCGAGCCACCAGGGGGCGTAACAGATCAGTTTAATAAAAGTCTCAGAATGAATAACCATTCATTTTGGTGTTCAATATTTTATACTGAAACTACTGAAATTGATGAAAACTCTAGTTAAAACACTATGCTACAGTCTTAGCTGGTATTGCACTACTAATATATTACAATTACACTACAAAGACTATAACACTCATGAAACAACCACCCAACTAGTTCTTTGTTGGCAGAGGATGCTTCAGTGGATTTTACCGCAAGAACAGACAGGACAAGTTTACTCTGAAGAAAAATATTTTTTGAAATAATAATTATCAACTAATATTGATCAGGCATGATCAATAGATTACAGAGTACAAAAATAATAATGAAAGCACAAGTGGAATTGGTAATAAAAGGTAGTAAGGCTGTATGTTCAAGTATGAGAGGGAGTGTGCATGAGAGCGTGCAGGTGTGTGCAGCTGCGCACAGAAGAGAGAGGGGGAGTGAGAGACACTGTGTGCAGTCGCACAGGTGAGAGATGTATGTGTGTTAGACACTAACTAGAGTGAGAGACACTGTGTGCAGGCGCACAGGTGAGAGATGTATGTGTGTTAGACACTAACTAGAGTGAGAGACACTGTGTGCAGGCGAACAGGTGAGAGATGTATGTGTGTTAGGCACTAACTAGAGTGGGGATGGGCACTGTGTGCAGGCGAACAGGTGAGAGATGTATGTGTGTTAGACACTAACTAGAGTGGGGATGGGCACTGTGTGCAGGCGAACAGGTGAGAGATGTATGTGTGTTAGGCACTAACTAGAGTGGGGATGGGCAGTGTGTGCAGGCGAACAGGTGAGAGATGTATGTGTGTTAGGCACTAACTAGAGTGGGGATGGGCACCGGATGCCTGAGTGTGAGACAAAGGATCTCCAAATTGAGGGGGAGTCCCAGCTAGGCCTTTAACCCAACCTAGTCTACTCAACTAACCAGATGCCAGCCATACTTGTGATCGTTCTTGCTTGACGGTGCATTCTTTGGTATCTGACGAACAGCGCGGAGACGCAGGTCCAAGGGGAAAACGTTTGTGTCTTTCACACCTTGTCAGCTGAAGATCCTCAGCGGCCCGTTGGTCGGCCAATGGGTCTTGAAAGATTTTGAGTTATAGATGTCGACGTTCGACAAATGAAAAGGGATCCGGTTGCTTTCTATTTCTTTGAAACTGCTGGGCTGCGGTATAATTTACCGGTTTTAGACTAAGGTCGCAACTACGCACAGTAAAGTATATTAGAACTTGGCCAGATGTTCGAAACAAGTAGCTTGCTGTATTGTCCTTTGTTGAAGTACTTTTGCAGAGTAACGGTATCTCTTTAAACGTATGGAAACCACCACTAGACTGAGAGTTTTTAGGTCAGGCCGGCGGGATTCTAGACTTTTTTGACTGCAGTGGCCCAAGTGAAGCCCTGATTCATTCCAGGGTAGCATAAGGATAATGCGACATCCACAAAAACAGAAACAGGCACAACTGGCAGCTGACCTTTGTCTGGGAATGTACGTCTTTGAAGGTTAAGTGTCGGTTTCCCATTCATTATCTCACTCATAATGGAGTCTAGGATCAGGCAAGGCAACCTCTAGTATCAACTGATCTGTCTCCACTGTTTTCAGAGCTGATCTCAAGAACATGCAGAACAGCTGGTAATCTTTTCATCAAGTTCCAGCAACCCACCTCCCTACACACCCATCTTGTGCCACTCAGGTTTTGCAACTCTCTGCATTGGCCACCATTCGTATCCTTTTGAGTCTCCAGCCATTTCTGATGTACATAACACCCGGTCATGTACAACCCCAAATCACAAAAAGTTGGGACCATATGGAAAATGCAAGTAAAAAAAGAAAGCAGTGATTTTTAAATATACCTTGACTTGTATTTCATTGCAGACTATATGAACACAATATATTTCATGTTTTGTCTGGTCAACTTCATTTAATTTGTAAATATACATCCATTCCTGCCATTCAGGCCTGCAACACATTCCAAAAAAAGTTGGGACGGGGGCAATTTAGGGGTAGTAATGAGGTAGAATAATAAAATAATGATGTGATTTGAAACTAGTGATGTCAACAGGTCATTGTAATCATGATTTGGTACAAAAGCAGCATCCAGGAAAGGCCTAGTCCTTTAGGAGCAAAGATGGGCAGAGGATCACCAGTTTCCCAACAAATGCATGTAAAATCACCCTCCATGGTGCATAACATAATTAAAAGATTCAAGGAATCTGGAGAAATTTCAGCGCATAAAAAGCAAGGGCGCAAACCTAAGCTGAATAACCGTGATCTCTAATCCCTCAAGAACCGTCATTCATCTATGAGCGATAGAACCACATGGGCTCAGGATTGCTTTGGCTAACCTTTGTCAAGCACTACAATAGTTACATCCACAAGTGCCAGTTAAAACTTTACTGTGCCAAAAGGAAGTCTTATGTTAACTGTGTCCAGAAGCGCTGTCGACTTCTCTGGCCTCGGAGGCATCTGGGATGGACAATCACACAGTGGGAAACGTGTATTGTGGTCAGACAAATCAGTATTTCAGGTCGTTTTTGGAAGAAATGGACACTGTGTGCTACGGCCCAAGAAGAAAAGGACCATCCAGACTGTTACCAGCAACAAGACCAAAAGCCAGGGTCAATCATGTTATGGGGTTGTGTCAGTGCCCTTGGCAAAGGTAACTTACACTTCTGTGATGGCACCATTTATGCCCAAAGGTACATAGAGATTTTGGAGCAACATATGCTGCCTTCAAGACGACAGCCTTTCCAGGGACGCCCTTTCCAGGGACGCATATTTCAACAAGAGGATGCAAAACCACATTCTACACACATTTCAAAGGCATGACTGAGGAGGAAGAGTGTGCAGGGGTTGGAATGGCCTGTCTGCAGTCCTGACGTCCCCAATATAGAATGTGTGGTGCATTTTTGACACGCAAAAGGTGACAACGAAGACCCCGTTCCATTGCACACCTTAAGTTTGCAGGAAGAAAGCGACAAAGTTACACCTGAAACGCTTCACCACTTGGTGTCTACAGTCCCTAAACAGCTTTAGTGTTGTAAAAAAAAAAAAAACATTACAACGTGGTAAATGCTTTACCGTCCCAACTTTTTTGGAAACATGTTGCAAGAATCAAAATTGAATTAAGTGTTTAATTTGAAAAAACAATCAAATTCACGAGGTAAAGCATAAAATAAATGTGCTGTTGTATTGTTTTCAATGTAATACAGGTCAAAGAGTTTTCAGTTTTAATTTTAATTTAACATACCGTCCCAACGTTTTCTGATTTGGGGTTGACTGTGTCCACTAAGACAAGAGTCAGGCCGTGTGCATGTGTACATGAAACGCCTGCTTAGCCTCTGCCTGAATTCTGGTTGTCACTCCAGAGTGTTTCCCAGTCATTACTGCAGTCCAATCATACCCTTGCCCATCCAATTTAGTTTTGTAATTAAGGCCATAACTTACTAAGCACTGTATGATGCCATTACTGTGCCCCTTTGCATCTAGATCCTGTGCATGTTGGAAGTCAATAAAGCTGGATTGAGCAATTATTGTAAGGACCCCCCCCCCCTCCGACTCTGTCTGCCAATGGCCCCTATGACCTTCCTTTGCAGTCAACAGCAGAACTTCCGCAATTGTTTTTATACATCTTCGGTTCTCCTCAACTTTCTCTTGTATTCTTTATGATCAAATCCAGTAACCCAAAGTCAGTCAGTAAATTTATCTTATACCCTTGCAAGCGAGCATGACGTATACAGTGTGACTGGTCATACAACCTAAAGCCTTAATCTTTAAACACACCTTCTTACAACTGGAAAACCCTGTCTGTGATGCAAAAACCGACTCTAATGCTGAGGGGAGAGCGACATTCCTACATGCATTCCAACAGTATGCTGAATCTTTGCTCACCAAGCACATTCATTCCTATTCATTCACATTCATTCATATTCATTCATTCATTCACATTAATTCACATTCATTCATTCCCATTAATTCATTCACATTCATTCTAGCCAAGAATATTTACTGTGCTGTTACTCCTCTCACCTTGTGTTGTCTTGGGGAATATCTTAAGGCGAGGTCGACTGGGATCTGCTACCCTTGATTGTGGGATATATCTAAAAGCAACAAAATAGAATAATTAATCAGATCCTACATTTGTATCACAAACATGTAGCAACGAAAGGACTCACTAGGATATTAGTAGAGAAAAATATTTTCAATTCCAATACAACATGACTACAGCATACACACCATGAGGTCCAGGGGTGGTAGCAGCAATTGGGCCTCTAGTGTGACTGAATATAAAGATTTTAAATCACATTGTGTTGTATTAAATAAAACAAATGCAACATACCAATACAATCAGATAGAGCAGAGTAGTCAAGTACATACCCTCAAAGGGATATGAAATGACTGTCTCCAGTACCCTTGTCTGAATAACACAAAATTGACATATGAATGACACTTAACAATTTGCCAAATAGGTTACATTTAGCCTGATAGTACCCTAAAATGACTTATGCTATGTGCAGCAAACATTTTAATTAAATGTGTAAATTAAAATAATGTCATCTTAGAAAAAGTCATCATTCCAAATAATATTGATCTAATCAATGACTTCATAATATTGAATTCTAGATTGAACATGCCAGAACCCAGGTGAAGCTGTCAGTTCAGTCTCCTCAACCTGCCTACTGTCATCATCTGACTCACTACTAACCTTATCTGAATCACTGCTGCCATTGCTAGCTGTCCTGATCAGTTCTGTGTCCTGACCAGTATTGCTTTTCTTCCTTATGAAGAACTGTTGGATATTCTGGTCCCTATTCATACTGCAATAAAGCCAGATGACCTTCAGAAAAGCCTAGCAAACCACTATCTATTCCCAAAAAGCTTTCAATTAAATAAACTCTAATTAAAGACTAAAATATAGTACTGTGCTCTACTCTTTTCTGGTTAGCCAGCTATCCACCATTGAGGTGTGGAAGCATAATGATACAGACCCCCTTGAAGAAGTAAGTTAGTTTTAATGAGCCAGGAAATAAGTGCTGGCTACTTTCTAACAGTATATAATTATAACAATGCATAAAATATACGCATTTACAGAAGTAACATGACAATTGGCTAACCTACAACATTCACTTAATGACAGGTAGCTTGCTAGCTAACTGTTATCTAGCTGCCTGGTGAGTTTTGTAGTTCATCGGCAAGCTAGCTGACGTTAGCTAGCTAGCTAAATAACTTTGCTTGTTAGTAAGAGCGACTGTGTTGTAAACTAATTCACACGCTAACAACAAATTACACATATTGATGTGATACACGTGTTTCATGGCTATATTAAAACGTGTACTTACGTTTTTGAAGTCAGTCACTCCGGACTCCCGCTCTGATTTGAACCACAAATTATATTGAGAAAAGTCCCGCCTGCTTATTATGGTCAATTATAGACTAGGATTTTGGGTGGCACCCAATCAAATCTTCACGGTGACCCGTGCCAACTGAAGCCCCCCACCCCCCTCTGGTCCTGCCCTTAATTAGAAGCTGCAGTTGCTCTCCACCTGCTGCACGAATGTTGATCGTCAAAGCGAACTGCCGGTGTCAATCGGGGAGCGGTTGAAAAGACTGCCGTCTAGCGGGCTTCTTCCATTGTAGTGATGAGATAAGATCTCACGGAATTGTTTACCACTGGATACAGCTGAAATTGGTTACCGTTATAGTATGTAGCAGACTTTTTTGTCCAAAGCAAATTTACAGAAACATTAAAAAAAGGACATTAGAAAACAGATAAACTAAAAATAACAACAATGCCAAATACCAAAACTATGACTACGGAGTAGGCCTCAAGCAAATTAACTAATTAGACAGATGATGACTAAAAAGGTGAGTTCTAAAACCATTTTTAAATGTACCAAGGCTGTTGCTTGAACGGACAGCACTTACCACGAACAAGAAGAGTCTCTTGCGATCTCTTGCTGCGGATAGAAGTCAAAGACAAAACATGCTCATCAGAGGGGCAAAGTGGTCGAGTGGGGGATAGAGCAGAATCAACATTTAAATACGCAGGTGCCGATGCAGTGGTTGACCTATAGGCCAGAGAGATGGATTTCAATTTAATTATAGCAGCTACAGGGAGCCAGCGAAGGTTGACAAGCAAAGGAGTTACATGTGTCCTTTTTGGCTGATCAAAGAGCAAACGTGCCGCCGCATTGTAAATAATCTGCAACGGTCTCACTACACATGCCAGCAGGCTTGTTAAATTGAATTACAATAGTCTAGTTTAGACATAACCAGGGCTTGCACAATACGTTGTGTACCATATAGTGTGAAATTCCCCTTACCTGTTCATTAAAATGAACATGATGAACGGAATAAATCATAGTGTTCATTTAACAAACCATTGTTGGGATATATTCAACAGGTCAGCATCACAGATCACATAAACTCAGAGTTCAGTGTTTTCTGCAAATGTTCATTATCAGCCTGCACTATAGTATACAATAATAGAGTAATAAAAGGTTTTCATTGGCATTGTTGCCGAAATCGCATACCAGATCCTGGTATTTCTTAAATATTTAAGTTATTCACGCAAGGAAACACGTCATCTTTGTCATTGGAGATTCCAGCCAATGAGTGCGATATTCTGATGTCATGAGGGTGTTCTAGTTCGTGCATTGGATGGAGAATAACGTCTGACATGCAGTGCCTGACTTGAAAAACTTGCTCCTGCGAGGGTAACATGTCATGCGACAAGGTTACGTTCCACCGTGTCAGCAAAAGTCGACACGTTCCTAACCAACATGCGTCGAATAAAGTCAGCGCCGCACAGCTCCCCCTTGAGTATAATTAATATAACGTCATAAAGCTTGGTTGCAGAAGTTTTAAACTTTGACTGACTGAATGTTCAATGTGAACAGGCGGTCCTAGCAAAGGAGAAGCTGAAAAGACAGAGGTCAACTCGGAGTTATCCTTCCCTTTGTAGTTTGCAGTTGACGTGACTAACGGAAGATTTTGAGGATTTTTTTTTTATTGTGTTACTTGCTGTTGTTTGCAATGGATACAGGTAGTGACGTGCTGTGAGGTCAGTGCCTGGGTAGGAAGTGTGTATTTACAAATCCAAGCTATATGTATTTCCACAAGAAAAGGGCTGGGTTCAAAGGTATCACCTATGGTATCACATTCTCTGTCACTCTAAAGCACAGCTGATATTAGTTAGCCTATATAAGAATGAAGGTGATTTTATTGGTGTATATTAAGATCAGCAATGAAACTGACAGATTCCAAATTAATTTAGTTTTTGGGTTAATCCAGTTGTTCCCAATGTATTATGGCAGGCACCCCACCTCAGGTAGCTCTGCAAAAACATATTGGGCAAATCTATCAAGTGTACATAGACCAAAAAAATATTTACTGTTGAAAATATTTGACTGGTGTACGAACATCATGGCCTGATAGTTACTGGAAATGGCAACACACAAACTGGCCGTCAGTATGACATTTTCTCTGAGATTACAGTAGATGGATTCAGTTTATCTGGCACAAAAAGTCTGTTGGGGCACAGTAAACTGTATGGGCAGCATCAGACTTGTAAGTGAAAGTATACAAAACACTACTTGCTCAATAAATCCGAACACAAACACACCTCATCAATACACGCATTAAGGAACGCAGGGCAGGAGTTATCAAGCAGTATACAACCATTGTGGTCTGCAACTGTAATAACATTCTAAGCAACATTTCAGAGCAGGGAAACCCATTGGAAAAGGCCTTGACCTACAACCAAAATAGCATGCCTTGTAATAATGCAATGTATTTACCAGGGATGTTTGCTGCTTGAAATGGAAAGATGCACGACGATCTTTCACCAAGGCAAACTTGTCAATAGCTTTTCTGTCAAAGTCCACCAATCCGTGAAGAATTACATTTATAGTATAGCAAGTGCATTTAACTTCTGTTGCCGATGGAATTGCGTGTAAATGTGTTAATCCTTTTCAACATGACTCAGCAGAGGAGACAGCACTGCTGTTGTCATATGTAGCATAATAAACACACAACAATAAGTTGAAAAACTTGTTACACTGGAAATGGAATTACTGATCATATTGTGCACTGCTCCACAGGGACATCTGGTGGTGGGGCCAGGCCCCAGCCGGACCTTGAATAAGTGCTGTCTGTCTAACTGGTCAGGTCTAACAGGCTATCTATAGCCAGCTTATGGTGAAAGTGACGACTTGATATTCTCTTCTTCTCCAAAACTCAACAGTAATTCTGCTTGGTAAAATCATAAAAACTGTAAGTTTTGTAATTGTATTTGGAGAATTGCTCTTTCAAATTTCAAATTGGTTTACTATGTTTTGATAACTCGTGATTTTTGCATTTACATAGATATGTATACAGCTCCCTCACATCTATAGAATTCAAACTCATTTGAATTGCAACAGTCTGACGATCCACTATATCCTCTTTGCAATGACTTTCTGTTTATGACTGGGGCACTCCAGCAGTAGGATCTCTATCCAAGGTTACTCTCTTTATATTGTTTGTTTTGGTACAAATTCTAATGAACATTTGATGCTCTGGCACTTGTTTCAGTGACTTTAGCATATTTGCATATATCACTACATCATGAGTAAAAAATGCCCCCACACTGTCATCATTTAAAATGCCTCCCTCACACACACACACCCTATGTTTTTTTATTCTTTTTTTTTTACCGTCTTTGAGAACTTATAAACGTGATGTATTATTATAATTATATCAAGACCATTAAGGGACAGGTAAAGATGACAACAAATTAGAGCATTCCCAAAGTTTCCCAAAAGTGTTTTTGTTGTCTGGTAGTAATTCAGGGAGCACTAATATAAAGATATATTTGGAGTTTAATAACACAAACCAATAATTGAATTGTCATCCTTACGCTGTCATATGCCTAGGACCACGGACACCACTTCCACATCCAGACTTGTGCATGTGTGTAAACTACACAAGTAAGGTTTCTTAGTAGCTCGTACGTAGTCCTAGGGTAATCTGGGAATTCACTGTAGATAGGTTTCAGATCCACATTCACTTTATTTTCTGTGGTCTGGACCTGTTCAAATTGATAAAAAAAAGGGCAGAAACTAATGAGTAGTGATTGAAATTCTATTGACAGATATTGGCTTCAGAATTTGGCATGGTAATTAGCATAATCATTCTGGCCCTCTGACTGGAGCTAGTGGGCATAGGCCATATTTGTCTGAATTCTTGAAGATAATAACTAAATGAATGCTTAAAGTCTGTCAAGAAAAGTATTGAAAGTGTCTTTGAAAAAAGGCAAAACCTTAGTGAGACACAGGAAGAAAATTGGTTCAAAATCAAATAGTGGTCACCGATCCAACTTTCCTCCCTCTGTTATTATTTACTGCATTTGAATGTAACAAACAAACAAACAAGGCTGACTTCAGCCAGTTTTTATTGTCGCACAACCTAGTAGGACCTATACTGTAAGCACCTATAAATCCTATAAAAAGGATTAGCGATCATCATTAGATAGCTAATTGGCATCTCATTCGTAAACTTTATGTTCGCACCCAGTGCATAACCAGCATACACCCTAGGAAGCAGGGGGATTTGTTTAGAGGAAGTGACTGATTTTGTCAAAATTGAAACCCAGCATCCCTAGAATGGGTGATACCTAATCTTGTCAAAATGGTGCTTGCATATTTGATCTTTCATATGAAACAGTGACATACAGAACCGTAAGCTTACCTGTGGCTGATATCTAGCTGATAATTGTGCTAATGTTTCAGACTTTTGTCTCAATGGTGACAAACACTGTTGCAGCCAATTATTCAACAAAGAGAGCACACCATAGTCCCATCAAGTTTAGCACTTTACCAGTAGATTGTGAAATTGACAGGTAAGCCCAAATTTTAAATAGAGCTATGCTGACCAGCTGATCCAGACAAGATGACGGCGTCAAGAATATGACGTCCCAAGCCTGTTCATTAACTAGCATTTCACATCCAACATTTAAGGCTTCTAGCAAGTTCAGACAGATGGGATATAAAACAGTAGACATAACATCCTTTACCCAACTTTTAGGCTTAACATTATTATTATTTTAGTGAGTAAAACAGGTTATTATTATTATTATTATTATTATTATTTTATTGAGTAAAACACAGGTTGACACCTGATTGAAACACTAAAAAACAGTCCTCTGACTGGTTGATTTATGAGTTAGCCAGGTCCACAAACGTGCAAATGTGTAGGTGAAAAATATGAATACATGTACAAATGGTACTGTAGTCAGAAGGAATATTTATGAAAGGAAAAACTATATTATAAAACTAAACCCGACACAGGCGTTTGAGCCTGTCCCTGAACTGACTCCCTGGACCTCCTTGAATCAGAGGACCTTGCCCTGTTATAGTCTACTCTCAAGCAGCTGCAAAGAAGGCAGGAAAGATACCAAAGTTTTGTTGTGTTAAGGTAATATTCAGGACATATTCTAGATCCTTGCCTTTCTAGTATGTCAAATTCGTCTTAGTTTTGTGAGTGTTCTACAGCTTCTATTTATGCATGCATGTCTGATTAGGTGACTGTAATCAAGCTTGAATTTGAGCACTTGACGACACTATGAATTAAGTGGGAAACAAGAACCCTTGTGTTTAAAGATGCATGATCAATCTTGAGAAGGCTGTAAGCCTGTAGTTGGTGTACCTGTGTCAGTGAAAGTGGTGTATGTGTTTCTGGACCTCAGAGGAGCTGGAGTCACAGTCATCTCAGACTATTCCATCTGTGCTTTCTCTAGTGTGGACAGGTCCGTGTGTGTTTGTGGAACCCAGGCAGGTGGGGGTTCCACCTGCTGGATGAACGCAGTCAGCATTGGGGAGTACCATGGCCTACGGGTGGGCTCTGCGCTGCTCAGCATTGTGGCAGGATGCATCATCATTGGTGTCTCCAAAGACTGTGATGCTGATGCTGTAGGGGGCATCTTCCTGGGTGCAGGGGGCCTGGGTAAGTTCAGCAGGTTTCACAATTTAGAGCCTATTCGGATGACTGCATCATATGTCCATAAACCTACAGGTAATCTGGTTTGAGTGCTGTACTTAGATTATTGTGAAATTTAAATTTGTATCTTCTGTTTGTGAGGACAAAAATCTTTCTGTTGGAAAGCTGACAGCCTGTTTTTTTCTAATGTTGTTCTTGTGTGATGATACATTTGGTTGATCTTTAGCAGGGCTATAACAATTGCTCTAGTAGTCATGGCTATTTTCCATGAGATTCCATCTGACACAGATCTCAGGCTAACATATGATCCAATGCTGTAATCTAAGCTCCACGGTGGGCAGAGGCAGTGATCCCCAAAGGACACTGTATGATAAGAACAGGTACGTGTTCTTGGAGGACTGAGCAATACCAGTGAAACAGTAACAAACATTTCACTTATGCAGGGTTAAAGCACAGGCATCAGCAAAACTGGAAATACAGGCAGACGACTGCACTATAAACAATATAGAAAGCTTGGTGTCATACCCTTACAATTAGGTAGATCACTGGACATGTATGTTCGAACATCTCTGCTTTAGTGCAAGTTCATGTAGCTAGTTGACATTAATTTCTGTGAGATGATATTAGCTAGGTAGTTATCAATAGCAACACATATTAAGAATTGTATTAAGAAATACAAATCATTTTGAACAATAGAGCCTGAAGAACTGAGCTACTTTATGTAATGAGTTTAAAGTGTGGCTTGTAGGTGTTGCAATCAGTCTTCCAGGCAAGGTCAACAATCATTTATCCTACTTATGTGCTGGTGTTCTATGTGTTCATACTAGTGCTGTCAGTTTAACGCGTTATTAACGGCGTTAATGCAAGCCCATTTTAACGCCGTTAATTTTTTTATCGCGAGATTAACGCAATAAAAATTTATATATATATATATATATTTTTTTTTGGCCTCGCAAACTGTGTAGTAGGCTAACGTTACGGTTTGATTGAATGGTGAGCGCGATACGGCGAAATGGATGATAAAAAGCTTCTGAATGGAAAGTTTACTTTTAAAAGTTGTGTTGTGCAAAAGAAGCGAGCTTCACTGTTGTCTGAAAATGTCAACAGGCAGCTGGCTGAAAGCAAAGAAGTAGTAGGCTTACCTTTTATTGGTAACCTAACTGTTACGGTTCATTGTTTCTGAAATAAGAGGCCTGACTACTATGTTTCCAGCAAACTTGAAAAAAAGAAAATATTAAGCCATGGTTTAACTGCACTATATGCTGAGTCCTTGTTTACCTGAAATGTGCACTTTACAATGTTATTTTGTACCGCCCTGTTTGGCAATGTTGGTTTTCAATAAAATAAAACATTTGCATAAAGCAAGCCAATCCACTTTTCCATGTTGATAAGGGCATTAAAATTAAAATAAGAAGATGGAAAAAATAAATAAACGAAGGGACATTTAGAATAGATAAAAGTTTGCGATTAATCGCGATTAATTTTGAGTTAACTATGACATAAATGCGATTAATCGCGATTAAATATTTTAATCGTTTGACAGCACTAGTTCATACCAAATTGTATTTGTTTATGGTGCAGCTTCTTTTAAACTCACATGCCATACCTTGTATGTTACAGTTGAAATGGTAAGTGTGTACATTTCCAGGAGAATTTAAACATTTACCAGTGTGGTGATTCACCATAAGTGGAACAATGGACTACAGTTTTCTCCAGCCACACTGGGCATCTCAGTGCCTCCAGTGGCGAGTGTGATTGCTGAAGAGCTAGCTAGCCTAGCCCATCAGGCCAAGATTATCTTCTGTGTGGGAGAAATGTTTGGCTATCTAGCATTATCTAGTCTGTTCATTGTACCTTCTGTGCACAGAAGGTACGTATTGCTAATACTGTTCAAGAGAGTAAAGCTCGATAGTGAGCTGGTAACGTGATGATACTGTAGCCTACTCGTGTTTAGAATTCTACACACTCACCTTCACGCTGAAATCAATACATTCTCTGGGAAAATGGTAGACACTCTTCAGCCAAATTTGGAAATGTACTGTTTTTACCCATGAACCGTAACATATACACCACCGAAGTAGCTGCATTTACGTGGAAAGCAATCTGATTGTATTCAACACAGCATCAGTGTCCTGTCCTCAACCTCAAGTGCCTTGCTAGTCAACAGATAATCTCCTTTCCAGATGAACAAACTGACAAGAGGTGTTGAGTTTTCTGTCTTTACTAAAGTGAGATAGAGTAGAGCAAAAGAACAATGCCTTCAAAGATCAATTTAACAGTTTGGATGTTCTTCAAAACAAAGTTGATTCATTCTGATGACACTATGTAACAAAGATTGAATTAATAACTTTCTTGTTAGGAAATATCATTGCCAGTAGATCATGATAAAGAACGGACGGCAGAAGAACGGCATTGGCTGTGCCGCCAGGTTGCTATGATGGTGGCTGGGGTACTCATGGAGGTTGCTAAGGTAACTGAAGTGGTTGCTATGATGGTTGCTAGGGTTGTCATTATAGTCATGGTTGCCAAGATGTTGCTAGAGTAATTGAGATGGTTGCTAGGGTGTTGCTAAGGTAGTCATGCTGTTTTTTTTTGGTAATTGAGTGTTTGCTATGCTGGTTGCTAGGGCATTGCTAGGTAGTCATAGTGGTTGCTATGCTGGTTGCTAGGGTGGTCATGTGGGTTTCTGGGATGTCAATTTAGTATTGGTTGCCTCCCATCCAAGCTTATATGGATGACATGATGACACTGACAACAACTGCTCCCTGTACCCCTCGGCTGTTGGCCACGATTGCCAACAACCTAATGCAATTCTTGTAGATTTGACTATTATATAAACCATGGCCTGAATAAAACAGCACTGCACCCTAGTGGTTGCTCCATTGGGTTTGTTTGGGGGGTGGGGTATTTGTGTGGATCACGAAAACGCAACAAAAAAAGTCTCCAAATGACATCAGCGGATGAATGCACGAACGCTCAGAATTACAAATTTACAAATTACATTTAAAAAAGTATCATGTATATATACAAATTATATAGTATATATTTACATATACATTAATTTGTATAAATTATGATACATTTACAAGGTTGTATGTGTTTGAACCTTATGGGACAGTAGAAAGCGTTAGAGTGATAAGTATTGCGGAATATACAATTAATCTGACTCCATTACATATTAAATGACCTACAGTATTACCAAACAGTATATACGCCAATTGTGAGATCTTAATAAATGTAATGGCATGGCACACAAGGAGTTATATGAATGGATAATGTATAAACAGTTTATTAATACAATAAACGGTAAGCTTAAATGTTACAAGTGTTAGTCAAACTGAATGTAATATACAACCCAAATGAATAAGTACAAATGTAAATAATAGCAAGTGAATACACAGTTACACCAAATTCCCTTAAATTACCAAATGAACCTGAATGCATGAGATGAATAACCAAACCTGAAATGAATGGGTGAGAGAAATGGTGAAAGAGAGACAAACAGAAAGAGCAGAAGATGAAGAAGAAGAGAAGAGACAAGAACAGAGGAAAGCAAAGAGCAAAAATGACCCCCAAACACATAAAAATGTAATTATATTCCTTATACCCCCACCCCTATTAATACAGGCCTCTGAGACATTTGGTCACAGCTGGATCTCTTAATCAACATCTTCCCCTGTGAACCATTGTGGCGTTTCCCCTCAGAGGAAGCAGACTGATATATATCCGTGTAGGGTCAGGGCTGTTGGTTGACACCCCTTTATTCTGTGGAAGATACTTAAACTTGGACTGTTTCAATGTCTAATCAGAGACACGTCTGAATCTGCTGAGTGAAACTCCCCTTTCTCCCTTGATGCATCATTGCAAGAATAAAGCCTGTTTCCTGATTGATCATTTTCTGACTGAGTCTCCACCATCACCATCTTTGCTATTAGAAAAATACCAACAGTTAACAAAGTGTTGCCAACTAACTAAAACCATTAGAAATGTTTGTGTGCCAGACATGAAGTGATGCATTCTCGGTTGCTAATTTCCCTGGTGTCAGAATGCTGAATACAGTTCTAAAATAGCTTTTCCCTTTTCAGGTCTCCTTATTTCTATTTACCCTTTCATAAGAGCTTGGTTTAACTTTCACCACATCCTCCCCACTGTGGGTAAGATATGTCTCATGAATACAAATCTACCTATGAACTTTGCAATGTTTCCCCTGTATGCATTCAACAGTGCACCACTGCTACTGAATGAATAATGCTGCTGAAATTTCATGTGATTTTTTAATTCATTATTTAATGAAGAAGCGTAACTTTAGCAAGGTCTACTAGAATAGATTTACATGCTTCAATGTTCCAAAAACACATTATTTTCCTCACACTGTACATCTCTATTCACTCTGTCTGAAACGCTCTGTTAGAACTCATGTGCCTTAAGCCCCCATCATCTTGTCAACAAGATCAACAAACCAGATCAACAAAGGAGGCGTTTCAGGCCGCTGAAAAAAGTGGTTTCTATGGGAGAGTATTACTCCCTCTGGTGTGTACTTTGGGCTTTTCAACTTTGAAGACCGTTTACGTGCACAAAAGGCTGTATAACACAATAAAGGAAAGGGAAACAGTTCTCATATGCGATTCTCATATGCACTTCACTGCATTTAAATGCCAAAATCTAACGAAACACCAGTTTAAAGGCTAGCATCTCATCTGATCTCTCATCCCTCATTCAGTAATTTTTTTTAGTTTATTTGCCATGTGTTGCAATCCCGAACTAAACACTGAAACAACAGTTCAGCTTGAATTGATGCAACATTCAATGGGCTTTACAGTATTGCGTTCATGCCACATCCCAACAGGGAAACAACTTCATCCATCTGAAGTGGCAGTGCTCCATTAATCAGTGTAGCCCTACATCATTGTACAGTACTTTTCTGTTTAACTGCCTATGAATAAAATACTCAGTATTTAGGTTAGTATTCAGGACATAAATTAACTGAAGATAATTTTAAAGAACACTTGTACGTATCAGTCTATTTAGTATTTCTATTAGGTACAGAAGATGGAAGAAAGGTTTAAATAAATTAAATATAATATGAATATAGATTGGTAGATAAACTATTTTAATGTCAGTAGCAGTTTGATAATAATACTACTAATAATAATAATAAAGTAAAACTTATTCTTTTAAAGAAAAGTACAGAGATTTCAGCTTCACGGGCTCATTTCAGCACGCCTCTGCTGCTGAAATAAATCCTAGGGGAAACAGTGCTTTGCATGACCTAAGAAATATACACCACCTTGTACATAGGCTTACATGAAGTTGTTCATACATCAAATTATTGTTTTACAAGTAATAGGCATTAATGTTATTTTACAATGTAATCTCACACCACCAGGCAACTTCAGAGTCCACCCAATGCCTTCAAATCCAGGCCTTGAACAAGCAATGGAAACCATCAGGCGAGAAGGTGGGTAGTCCTTCAGTCTAGTTCATCAATATAATCACAGAGGAAAAATGGTCCGAAGTCCACAAAGAACACTGAAAGAATGTTTTCAATACAGTTCAACAGCAATGACTGACATCTACAGTATGTTCCTGCTAGTGCTTGTTTTTATCACTGGTCACACTATTGTTCTTAAGTTTTATTTCTAGTGTGATTGCTCAGGCACACAACATGGCGAAACAAGCACACTATTGATCTTCAGTTTTATTTTTATTCATTCTTATTCCACCCGTTCTTTTGGGACGCTTATGCTCCTAGCGTTTTGAGATATCGACACCGCTCCAACTCTGACATCTGTGTCCTGATCCCGTGTAGTGTAAACATGGTTGCACTGCCACCTGTTTTTTTTTCTTGTTTTTTATCCCTCTTTTTCTCTTTTAAATTAATTAATAAATTAATTGAAATGTCCTATTGTGACATTCTTGCTTTGCCAGCTGTAGACCAGAACCATTTAGATCATGTTTTTTTTTAAAAATAAGCCATTAATATCAGTCTATATTTCACCCAATGTCAGCTTTACAAATCTGTCTGGTTATGAAAGATTTTCTCGAACCATTTACATAACGGTTTACACTAACCGTTTAAAGGTGCCATAGACTGGAAAACTGAATTTACCCCAGCATCATTAAATAAGGAGAGTTCGGAACCTGGAAATGACATACTGTGAATCTCAAACACTGTTGTGTCGTCCTTCACATGCAAATCCAAAGAGCCAAAGCAGTGTGGTAAAACGGGCCAGTTCCAACAATCCCACACGGTGTCGTAACTGTGGTTTCTCATTAATATTTATGCCCCCAATCTGAACATACTCCCGCCCACCTTCTAGCCCAGGGAAAATAGATCTGCACAGCTTCAGCAGCTCCACAGATGAAAATGAGAACAAGACAACTGAGCAACATCAATGTTAGTGTGCTCTGCACATTTCACTCTGGACAGTTTCTCAAACCTGGGACAATATCGAGCAGGCTTTGCTCAGCGTTTGATGCTAAAGAGAGAGGCACTTTCAGCTTTATTGGCATCACAACCCCAACTGCAACCTGTAAGTAGCAATCCATGCTGTGTGACACTCTTTGATGATTTAATCTTAACTTGAAAGCTTCATAGTGAGCTAGCAAACAACTGTGTGACAATAGCATAATGAACAAACGCCAGTCAACTTCATCACTTAATTTAAACAACAAACTAAGTTACCATTGATATTTAACATTACAGCTAATGCAAATGTTAAATAACTTCGACTGTTGGCTGACGATAAGGCTACTCTTAACGTAACCTTCGCAAAATTAGTGTTAAGTATGCTGGAACATTACACTGTTCTTTGTAGTTAAAATTAACACTAGTACATTTGTATCAATGTCAGCACTTGTTTATATGTTTTTATTTATAACTTACTCTTAGGAATCTTAGCTAGGCAGATCTAGCAGCCAAGATCAAACTGTTGAACGTTGACAACAGCCAACTTTAACACTGACCTGATCGTCAGACCTTATCTTTAAGTCACCTTACTTTAACTTATTAGGTCAGCTGGCTATTAGACAGGAGAAAATGTAATGTTATTGTATTAGCTACTAGCTTAGTTAAAGACAAATATATGTTAATGGCATTAGAGGACCAGTGAAGTTATAATGGGTCATATTTCTGGTCATGTTCAAATGAGGATGGAAAGCTTAGGTTAATCGGGTATCCTTGGCTAGTTCAGGTAGCCGCATATTATTTCAGCTTTGTAAAATAGCTCATTCTAAGCTATCTAGTTTGTTAAAAGTTGTAGTGAAAATGTCATAATTCCTGCCTACATACTGTACCTGATTTTTCTAGCTTCTTGCTTTGCCCTGGTGGATGGGCACACTTCAGAAGTGGTGGTGACGAGGATGCAGTGTCAAACCAACAGCCTTGCCACTAATTTCAACCGGCCTGAAAATAGGCTTCAAAGCCATAGCCCTCCAAGATGTCATGCTTGGTAAGTATGTGGAGAGTCTCTTTCAAATAGCTGCTCAAAAACTTGACCACACACACACACACACACCCCTACTCTCTCTCTACTAAATTATGACCATTTATTTCTTGTGGTACTTGATGGTTAGACTTATCTCAATCTCTGCCTTCTACTCCTTAGAGTACCAAATGACCAAAAAAGTGTGAGCACATGTTTGCAAACACAGAAAATTACTCTTATGTCATATAATATAATTTGAAGATTTAAATAACTTTTTCAAGAATTTGTTTTCAATCACACCATTCAGCACTCTCTATCTAGGCTTATATACTCAACCTGACTCCTGAAAGGTTACATGTATAACCAATGAAAACCTACAGGGTCCAGGGCCGGACCTAGCCCATTTGGTGCCCTAGGCAAGCTTCACCCCTCCAAGACGTCATGCTTGGTAAGTTTGTGCACAGAAAACAAAGGACAGCAAAACCAAGCACCACCTTTTTTCTCTGTATTCTCAACTGTAGCATACTATAGAGGTATGTGTATGACATCAGGGTATCTGTCAGTTTGCATATTCCTCTCTACATCATTTTCTGTTTTACAGATAAGGCCTACATCAGTAATGGCTCCTGGGGACTACAGAGATCCAAGGCCTGAAACAAAAAGAAATAACTAAATAAATATATTTATTTACCGACAGTTGCTCCTGTGTGTTATAACTACATATATACAATGTAGCATATAGAGTTGATAACAAACAGATTCATATGCATATGTAGCATACATGTTGTAGATTTACTAATATTGTACATTAAACAGCACATGAGATTTGAATCTACCAAAATTCGACCATAGTCAATAGTTAGATGAAGGTTGAACTGGAGTCTATTCACCATCAGCTCTTGCTTTCTCAACATTGATTTGGCGTAGAACAGTATTTGCCAATTTCCGTATCTCTGTATGGATCCTTTCAATGTTGTCAGACAGTTATATTAACATTTATGTGTCACTGGCGAAAACAAGTTTACTTTGATGCAGATGCTTGCCTCATAGGATTCCATTGCAAAGCCGTTTTGCGGTTGCTGGTTTTAACGTTCTAACGCAGTACTGGACCGATTTTGATCGTTAAGTCTGTGTTGTACTGTGTAGGAGGGCCTTTCAGGATCCTGGGTACAGCATGCCGTGCGTTTTGTGGCTATCGCCAGCCAGTTGTGCAATGTTGTTGTAACCTGCCACCATTGCTATCCTTGTATAACTTAAATTATCATGCACCATGTCAGCCAACCATAACTAAACATTACTCAACAAATGTACTCAAAATTCCCACATGCCGGGGAGCCTCTCCTGTCCCTCTTCATCTCCTTCTATATCACATTATGCTAATTCATTAAAACACTGATAAAATGGACATACTACATACTTACATTTATCTCTCTATCTGTTCGTCAAATTGATGTTTACTAACCAAATTTTTCTCTTTCTCATAGCACGACCTTTGCCCGCTAATGCTGATGGCTGTGAAAACATTGTTCCTCATCACCATCGCCATTAAGGACACATATTAGGCAGCCGAGCTCTGCCCACTCACTTTGTCTCTCTTCTTCCCCTCCTAGTCTAGACTGTCTCTGCTATGGGATGCTGTTGTAGTCTCTCCACCTGATCTACTTGCAGAAACCCTCTGCCTACTCCTACCCATCCCCACCACACTGTCATGCATTCATTAATTAATTCTACCCCACTCAGTCATGATGCATACCTAATCTGTGCTAGCCTATTTACCCGTAATGTAAATAATTGCAATCATCGACATAGTTTTTTACTTACTCTTGTCATAGTAACCTTATGAGCACTCTGTATACATGTATACTCTGAACTAAACTGCTCTTCAACACTTGGATGCTCTCTCCCCATCTTGTCCACTATCAATTTTTTATGTATCATATATTTGTATCATCTTATGTGTACGTGTATCATACATATGCAATGTTATGTTTGTATGTATCATATGCATTTTCCCCATCCTAATACATGTATGCCACAACCCCCCCTTTTCTATCTAATCTCTACCTCTACCTGGCTGGCTCCAAGCAGAAGTTGAAGTTGTATTCATTGACTATAAAGTGTCACACTTCCATGACACTTACTCTTACTGTTGTCTCTTTCAAATAGCTGCTCAAAAACTTGACCACACACACCTCTACTCTCTCTCTAGGAATTATGACAATTTATTTCTTGTGGTACCTGATGGTTAGTCTTATCTCAATATCTTATCTTCTACTCTTTAGAGTACCAAATGAAGTGTGAGCACATCTTTGCAAACACGGAAAAATACTCTTATGTCATATAATATGAAATCTATACCTTTTTGAAGATTTAAATAACTTTTTCAAGAAAAATGTTTCAATCACACCATTCAGCACTCTCTCTCTCTCTCTCGGCTTATATACTCAACCTGACTCCTGAAAGGTTACATGTATTACCAATGAAGACCTACAGGGTATGTTTGTAAGGTGGGAAGCACTCTGAAAATGAAAAATCAACTAAACTGACCAGAGGGCCAAAACTCATTATATCCGATATCTCCTTGTGAGGCTCTTTATTCCCAGGAATCTTTTACTTGGGCAAACAATGAGAAACACATCTCATACTGACTGTGGAGAGTCTCTCTTATATTATAACGCACCTTTGTCTTCTGAAGTTTGTCTGAAGTTATTGACCATTATTTTCACATCCCTTCTATCACTGGGTCTGCCATCTGGCCCCCTGTTTTCCCCTCCCTCTCTCATGCCCCTTTATCTCTCTTATTCTCTCCTTCTCTCATGGCCCTTTCTCTTTCTAATTCTTGAGATAACTGTAGCATCTAAATCTGTAAATGTATATGAATGAAGCATATTCATGTTTAGCCTTGAATTGATCCTTACAATATGGGCAGTAGTCTGATCCTGGTTTCCTTACAGTCTTAAGTATCTCACTACTTAAGCTCTGCATACTAATCAAAGGTTTCCACGGGTCCTTAAAATGTAAAAAAAAAAAAAATTAAAATCAATAATCTGAATTATGCCTGAAGTATGCTTCACCAACCCCCATCAGGAAAACCTTTTCTTAAGTGGAATAACTACCATACCTTTTATCTGTTTGCTTCTTTTTATCTTGTGTTTCTTTCCCTCAAAGGGACACAAAGCCAGATGAATCTGGAGCGCTCCAAGAGCAGGATAGGAACAGATGCTGGGACAGCTGCTGATGCATTACCAGAAGAAGGGTAAGATGAACCAAAAGATCTCTGTAAAATGATTTGAATAAATATTAAAATTATATTATTATTAAAAAAATAAGTAAAATATGTATTGTATTGATTGCCATGAAATATTTCATCAAAACAGATCAACTTAATTTTGAAACGAAAATGTAAACTAACCTCTTTGGTAACACTTTAGAGTAAGGGTACATGAATTATCATGAAATCATGCATAACGTCATACATTAATATCTCATGAATCATCAGGAATTAACATGACTTCAAAGTCTTTCATTCATGACCTCATGCATTAACAACACAGTAATTACAGCACTAACCGAGGGGAGTAAATCATCATGACGTACGATTTATTCAAAGTTCCATAGAATACATTTATTCAGTTATTTAAATTGTTCTCTGGTGTCTACATAGAAAGAGTGTCCAGATGTGGTTTTAGTCTGCTCTGATTGGCTAAGGTAACTTACAGCAAGTCACTGTGATGGTTCACACAGACATTAACATGTTGAAATAAATCACTAAAAGCCATGAGAGTTGAACCATGGAGTGTTTATTTGGAGGAGGAAACAGATGTTGAAGACCAGCCAGTTGCTCTGAGATTGGAAATGAATACTTCTAAGTGGTAAGTTTTGTCATATAGTGTTTCCAGTAACAATCTGCTACACATAAGTTAGCTGTAATTCCATCATTTCAGCCTAGCCACAGCAACAGCCATTTGCATAGTCATAACTTTGTTTTTAGCATTGTAACAAGAACATTGTAAGTATTGTGCAGCTCTGCCAACAATGATTCTACGATGCTAGCTTTGACATGCAGTTTTTATGAGAAACTCTGGACAGCAGGGGCAGCTCCTAAATATGTTGTTTGTTATGAATTGAGAGTGCTGCTTTCATATGTTGTGACTTTAGTAGGCTATCGATTAGATATTTATTTAGGTAACAAAAAGTACAGACAATATAGAAGCCTCTTGTCAATGTCAGTATCACAGACTTGGTAATGTTGTTTACTACTCCCCTGCTGAATATGCTGTATATCTGATTATTAGCCTATACCATTAATAAATAACCTTACATCAATGGCTATCAATATCTTTTTTTCTTCGCCAGGTGTTCTTGTGGAACCTGCACACATGCCCCTCAAGAGAGAAAAAATATAGCCAATGTTGCAGGTAAATACCACAGGTAACTAAAGTGGATACAAATTCACAGACGCTGTCTGATCTAGGTCAGAAATGAGTACACTCATAAAAGCGATGAACATAGTGACTGATGTGACACCTTTATCTTGCTTCAGCATCAAACAAATATACCCAATGATAAACTCTTAACCAAATAAATACTAAAACAAACAATTCAATTTTATTTTATTTATATAGCGCCAAAACAATTAGTTTCAAGGCGCTTTACAGAGCAGGGCCTGAATCCCCCTTGAGAAAGCACAATGGCAACATGGGCAAGGGAAAACTCACTGTTAATAGGAAGAAACCTTGAGCAGAAGAAACAATATGTGTTTTCCTCCTCTCCTCTCCCTGCAGATGATGCAGACACTTGGCCTACAGGTGATTTGTCAGCTGGTGCTGGGGTTTCCCTGGAAGAAGTGTCCGTGTTGTCATCCCTTCATGTTCTGGTGCTACGCATCAGAGTTACCTGATGCTGCAGGGCAGTATGTCGGGTTCAGACATATCCCGTGAAAAGGTATTTTTATTTATTTGCAACTTTGCTTTGTTTCTTTGCACATTTTGAAGTATTGTTTGAAATAAATATATTTTTTGTAAAACGTACAAAATGTTGGCTCTGTCTTTACTCGTTTGATGGCGTGTCCTCCCTTTTTGGCTTTTGGAAAGAGAAGCCTGTACACAAGTTTCCCTTTATATGTTGTCATTTGTAAGTGATTTGCATTTTGAGGGTCAGCTATTGACCATTAGACTTAATGTTTCCTGGCCATGGTTCATGATCGACACCTTTACAGACCAAAACCAGTTCCCCAAAACCAGTTGTCGGGTGCTGCAAATGACTGACATTGTCTAAAGAACTCAAAGTAAGGGCACAGTTGGTCAACGGCTATGAAGGTCCCTCTTTTGCGTTGTCAGACATTACAAACCCTGTCTCAAGTCTCAAACAGGCTGAGGAGGCATTTTTCAAAAACCAGGAACTTAGCATCTCCAATGCGATGACAATGTGAAAAAAAACAAAGAAACAACAACATTGAGCCCATTAGGACGTGTCAACAGTGTTTGAGATTCCTGTGTACCGAACTCTCCTTAATTAACAATGCTAGGGTAACTCTCCTTATTTAACAATGCTAGGGTAACTCTCCTTATTTAACAATGCTAGGGTAACTCTCCTTATTTAACAATGCTAAGGTAACTCTCTGTATTTAACAATGCTAAGGTAACTCTCCTTATTTAACTATGCTAAGGTAACTCTCCTTATTTAACAATGCTAGGGTAACTCTCCTTATTTAACTATGCTAATGTAACTCTCCTTATGCTCTCCGATGCTAGGATAAATTCAGTTCTCCATTCTATGGCACCTTTAAAAAATGAGACTACAGAACCAAATCCGACCGACTACAGCACAGAGCACATCGTGAAATCATAATCAACTAAGCATTAGTTTGTGGCCCTTAAAATAAAGTGGTGAACCATTTTATATTTGCTGTAGCCCATGAATTGTGTTGAAATCCAAATACATTAACTAAGCATTAGCTTCTCATGACTTCATCGTGTTTGTGGCTCCTCAACTGAAGTGGTGAATTGGGCTTTCTTTAACACTGATGAACGACATGTTATCGATGATGTCACAATTGTGAAATTACATGAATGAGGCGTTAGTAGTTCGGTTAATCATGTTTGTAACCCCTCAAATAAAGTATTCTGATCAACCTTTACTATTATGGAATCATGTATTTAAAAAAAATACAAAAACTTACAAGTTATGTTAAAATGTAATCGGAATTTGTGTCTCATTGTGGTCAAATCAATTACCACATATTATGGTAGTATGTATGTATAGTATGTAACATACCAATAGTATTGCCTAAAAAGTCATACCAGAAGCAAATTTTGATGTTAAAGGTGAAACAAACAGTTCAAAATAAAACATTCATAATATTCTGCCCCTGCTAAAGTGTGGTTGCTAGCTTGCTACCTTGGCAGATAAGTAACAGGTTCCCAAGAAAAGGTCTGATGCAGGATTTCTGTTTAAAGCCTTAACTTCAGAAGCTCTGTAAAAATAAAACATACAAATAAAATAAAAAAAATGTCAATTGCATGTAAAAGTTAAGAATAAATTCATATATATGCTGTTTGTGTGCACAACAATTTATGAAACTAACGGAATAGTTATATATCAATATGTTTAGCTTCAGGCTAACTTACATTATAATTTCCATAGACCAATTGTCAGCATATACGAATTAACTACATTCAGCGCATTATTACTAGTTTACATGTCCTTTTTGTAAACACTTGAGATAACCGAAGACCAAGTGCCGAACCTGGGGTGATAGGGCGTTTTCGGTCGCCGCCCCCTCCCTGTGGAACTCCAACTCTATATAAAAAATGCCCCCACACTGTTAGCATTTAAAAGGGCCCTCAAAACCCACCTCTTCAGCCAAGCCACCCCAAACTAACCGACCCCCCCCCCCCCACCCCACACACACACACACGCAACAAACACACACACCCCATGTTTTTTTCTTTATTATTTTCTTTTCTTTTGTTACCTTTTTTGTCTTTATTTTAAGCGTCTTTGAGAACTTTGGAAAGCACTATATAAATGTGATGTATTATTATTATTATTATTATTATAACTTACAGGTAAATGGCCAGACATCCAACAGAGGGGGGGAATTATGTCTTATGTGCTGCCTATAGTAACTCTATAGGGACAACTTAAAAGAGAATCCATTACATAAAATCCATTTTAACCACAAGGTGTCACAGTAGGCCTACTACAACATATTGTCAACTAGACAACACACATCATATTTACAGGCTTATTTGATAGTTCATGCTAATTCAATCAAATAGTCATAGAATAAGGCATCACTCTAATGAATTGGATTTCTTCCTCCAGAGACAAAATTAACACTGAAGCTAACATATAACTCTAAATACATTTGTCTGCACGCATGTCCTACATGAACATTCCTTATATAATTCAAGACGTCTTACATGTGTGAATTCATGCTTTTTTCATGTATGAAATCATGGATGAATTCATGGTACTGCATGTCCATGCCCTCCTAGAGGTTGACCCGGGTTTGATGTCCGCCCACTTCAGGATGTCCAGGTAATTTGCTTTGGATAAAAGCGTCTGCTAAATACCTTCCCTTTACCGTTAAAAATCAAATGGTTCAAAAGAGCCACAAACTTATGCTTCGTTAATAATGGTTTAATGATGTGCTCTGTACTGTAGTGGCTCAATACAGCATGATCATGATGATGTGCTCACCTTAATTAATGCTTAAATGAATGTGTTGTTAATGCGCAAGGTCATGAATGAAAGACTTTGAACTCCAATGAGACAACTCCAATGTTCATTTCTGATGATTCATGAGATTTGAATGCATGATGTCGTGATAATTAATGTACCCTCACCCTAAAGTGTCACCACATCTTTCATATTATATATTGTACTCAGTTCTCAAGAAATTTGTATTTACTTAAAAGGATCTCTCTTATTCCCCATTTCAGATATTCACGAGAAAGGCATATTTGTTGACACATTGTACTGACAAAGTCAAAGAAAACATACTCTTATACAATTCTCAGTTGGTTTGAGCTGAGCATTCATCTAAGCTTGGCTGCTAGCATGTTGGCTGTCACAAATACAACTCAAAAAGAGGGGAATAGGAATGAGAGTTTGTTTTCCAACTAGAGGACTTATTCCCTTATTTGACTGTATTATCAATCACATGTACAAATAATGATGGATGGGATAATTATCAAAATTATATTAATGAATCAATTAATAAGGAGGGTTCAAAGAGATCAAGGTAAAAAGCCACCAGTCACCATAGAATTTTTTTCTTTTTCAGACCATCTTCAGATGTCCCAGATATCTTGGCTAAAAGGAAGATTAAGCCACCTCTCTCTGACCTAGATATTCCCTAAAGACATAGTCCAGTGAGGAGCCTTGCATCACTTGATATTTGTGTCTGCCTTGTAAACAAAGTATTATTATGACGTTGTTACAAGTAAGCAAGTATTATTATGCATGCAACAATATCTCTGTCAAGATGTAGCCGTAAAATACTCATTAAAAGCTATTTTAAAAATCCTTTGTTGTGAACCATTGTACACACATACACACTTTACAAAAATGGCACCTAATGGAGTTCTAAAGGGAAGTTCTGGAGTAGAGTGATGAATTTCGTTGGGCTCCTTCACATAATTTATTCTCATTTTACCTCTTATGCTGTGACATTCGGCTTAAGGTGCCCAAAATGATGCTCTCCTCATCAGTGATAACCCTGGCAATAGTTGGAACAAGCCAGTGCAGAATTCTATTTGTTCCCTTCGTTCCCTTTCCCTGCATCTGCTCTACACACTTCAGTCATGCTTACATTTCCTGCTGTTTGCCTGCATCGCTAGCTACCTAGCTCATCCAACTCATTAAGTTTGACTTCTCATCACAAATCTGGATTACTTGTTTCATATATAGTCAAAGCATAGGGATTTTTCAACATAGGAAGAATAGTTTCAATAGAACAGCAGTTTACTGAAGACTATTGAATGCAGTTAACCACCACAACTACTGTAAAGCCTAGTCACTGTAACCATAGACACATAAATTGAACAAATCCAGACTGCACTTCCTGCTTGGGTGCACTGGTCCTGTGATTACACCTTCATACCACCATCTGTCCATCCTATTACAATGGTAGACAAAGAAAAGGAGAAACCTACAAAACAAATCAAAGTGCCACCTACCCCTAACACCAGCACCCTGAGGATTGAACTAGGCAACCTTTTTTTTAAATTATGTTTACACGTTTGTTACCCCGTGAAGTGTAAGTGACAGGGTAGCCTACCTTAAACTCTGGTCCTCCATGTTTCAGAAAAAGGGACTCTCTACGTTAAGCAGTTGCATATCTCTCCAAACATAGCCTCATTTGCTTTCCCCCCCAAATACCCTCTCCAATATGCAAACACTTTAGCCTATACAGGACAAATGTAACCATTCCCCACTAACCTGCCAAGGTACGTCACAATGCCCTTAGCGAACTCACACCTCACAAGATTTACTCTAAGGACAGGCAAGTGAAGAAAGTTTTCTAAAATCTGTGCAGAACTTTACTGTCTTGTCTGCTTCAACTAAAATACTGTAGGCACCATCCTCACTTGGACGGCACCAATACAATGCAAAGTACAATACAAAGTACAGTGGTTGCTAACCAAATAAATATACGTGCAATAGGAAGAAGATATGCAGGTCAGGTCAAGAGGTCAAGTTTTCATCTTGTGATGTGTGGTCATGTGATCTTGTGATTCTTTTGTTTGTGTTGTGTGAGATGATGAAAGGAAGAGGCTAATGGGGTTTATGGCTGTTAATGCTTAGGTTAAGTCAAGAGGTCATGGGTGATGTTTCTCAGGAATGAGCAGTTGGTGACTCTTGAAAATGTGTTTTAGAAAACTTAACGCATGCCTGTTGCAGCACATAAGAGTCAATATGGTGTTTTAATTAAATTGAAGTTCAAATGAACTCTAAATTCATTTTGGTGGACGGTCTGTAGTCTCGAGGCACATCTAGTGGTTCATCTTTGTGATGATTTGTGGCATATGGATGTGTACAAATGTCGCACCCTGAGTGAAACAGAGTGTTATGGTTGCTGAGGTACTCACCAAGGACGATTACTGTAGTTGTATTATTTTTTTATTGGTGGTTTCGAAAAATTAAAATACATTTTACATTCCATTTCCTCACACTTGAAATGTGCAAAGGAATCACACAACTCGTCCATCTCCACATACCATAACACTCTCAGAGAAACGAAAACCAGAGCCAAAAACAAACCAGAACAGGGAAGACGGCAATAATAGACGTGAGTCAAAGGGTGAGTATCCGCAGCAAGATTAGGGAGGTTGAGCCAGCAGATTCAGATGACTATCTAAAAATATCAAATCGAATTATTTTCAGATTTATTCAGATTTGAAACCCAATGTGAGAATGTGCCATTTGTTATGTTTCATTATATTACATTTTTGTTGTTCATCTCACACTTTGTAGAAATTTGATCGATGTAGTTTAGAATATATGACCACCAGACATCACCATGAAGTTAACTGGCAGAGTCAGAACACTCTCCAGTTCTATTGAAATCAAGGGAAGAGTCACTACACCTTCTAGATACGTCACCCGAGGCTTGATGTACACGCACCTGTATTTAAAATCTACAGCTATGTTGTGTGTGATACTGAACATATAGACTGGTGCAAAGTAAAACTCAGTCTATTCATTTTGGTCAATATTCCATTGGATTTTAACTTGGTTGCTTCAGACTACGGTAGAGGCGAAACTACTGAGCATCTATCCAGTTTATATTAGAAGTGACTGCATGAAGATATAGCTCGACTAAAATAGTTCACAGAGGTCAATAAACATAACAGGAATTAGAGATTGCTGTCCTTGTAAATGAAAGAGTCATGAGTTTTGTCTAACTGGCTAACAGTCGTATTTGAGTGATATACAATATACTGTTTCAGAATTTTGGGAGTTTTGGAAAAGTGAGGAGTCTGGGAGTCTGAACACAACAGGGAGCTGAGCATCTATCACAAGGATAAAGGTCTAAGCCACTTTCAGCTTTACATGAAGCTGGATGAAGCAAATCCCAATGTGTCTTATTTTTTAACATCAATGATTGCTTTTACACTGATCCACAATGCATATCAAGAATCTGACAATGAGCCTGATCAGAATGACATTTCTTCAGGTAACCATCTCAGTCAAAATGACTTACCACATTCAAATGACAGATGAAACGGATGGCAAGAGCTGGGTTGAAATCTCAGTATTCCGTTCAATAGTAAACTTATTAGTAAATCATGGCCACGCATACAGATACAGAAAAGCCATGTTTCAACACACAAAGGCATATGATTATAAAAAAGATTTTACATTTCTCTAACAGAATAGTAATAGTAAAACAAGTTAGCCCATGGCTTGGTTGAATTTCCTATTGTGACGTGTTCTGTAGAATGTCAAAGAAATTTTGATATTTGCACACCAATTAAGTAGTTCCAGTTTTTGGACCGTATGGCACTCACATATCATAAGTCTATAAATTGACCAAGTCATTTTTCACCTTGAGAACCTTCTAGTGCCATGAACTTCTTTTATTTAGCAGCTGTTTTTTAGACTATGCCAAGGATGTGATTTAGAAATTCCAGGAATTGATAACAAACATGCTTCCCATGACAAGGATTATTTACTGGGGCCTTTTATTCACAGCCCTCCAACAGCCTCATGTATCTTGGAGCGTCTTCTACACTTCCGTCCCCCTTATGCACCCACTTGTAGTCTTGCCTCTTTCAGTAAAACGGTGTATCCACAAATTGTCTGTTAAAATCTACAGGGCTTCATCATTTTTTGAAAAACAAAACCCCTGTTGGGTGGCTCAAATGCTCTCTTAATTTGTTTACTGCAAGTTCTCTCTTTTAAAAGGACAATATACTGCCTGTAGCTTTGTAGTTGGAGAAGCCAGTATTTCAGTTTAGCATGTTTCCTCAATCTCTGATGACATGTTCAATTTATGATTTAGTACAGTAAATGTATTACATAATGGTCCTTTAAACAAATAAGAACACATAATTAATTGTGAACAGATTTGTTTTTATTTTATATCCAAAACTGAATGCAGCATCTTAAGTGAACAGAAAAGTTACCAAAATTATGACAAATCACGTGAGGCTCATTTGGCACGCTGTTTTTAAAAAGTTCCACACAGACAAGGCAGAAACACTTGTTCTAATCTGATGATGTTTTGTATGTTTAATGTAATGCTTTGTTACTCTCTTTTTCTTTCCCAAACTCTACTTGGACACTAAGTCTGCACTGGCCTTTTCTTTCTCTTTTTCTTTTCCCCAAAGGAGGGACTTTCATATACTGCACCGCTAAACCAAACGAAATGTCCGCTGCAATACACCAAAGTCTGTTGACGCAGTGATGTACCCTACCAGTTGCAGCTCTAATTCAATGGAGAAAACCTGCCAGGGCTTTGAATAATCAACAAAATACATGTGGCAACTTGCTGTAGTTACTGTTGTAAAAGCATAAAAATCACACATTCCTAACACCTCTAATCCTAGGAAAGTAAAAAATGTAACTACCCATAGTCAAAAAAAGTTTTAACACATGAAATGTGGTATACCATAGTTTCACTTTGGAAGTGGAAAAGTGGGAAAATTGTGCTAAACTCAGTTTTGGGTGACCTTCACTACAGGTAAACTAGATGCTGACTCAAGGGATTGTGTCACACAATTGATCTATTTCAGTTTTGAGATTGTACCCCTTAGAGAAATCATGTGATAGCTTACCTGTGTGACAACATCCCATGGCTCTGTTGAGTTTCGACTTCTCAACTGTTTTGATCTGTTTTGTGCCTCTGCTCTTTTGGGTTTCTGTGCTGCTGTTCTTACCAATTGGCTGGCTGGCTGGTCTGCCTGTGGGCATTGTCAGGTTCTGTAGTTAGCGCAGCTAGGTAAGAATTTATGATAATGTATTTTCATTTATTAGGTTATGCATGTGCTTTTCTTTGGTTTTGTTTTGAACCTTGGGTCACCCGGAGGTCATCTAGCGACAGTCCTGACACTTTGAACTGGAATTATCATTCACTTGGTCTGGTAAATTGGCTTTGGATTTTCACATAAAACTGTTCCTTGGTCTGAGGGCTGGGCAGCCACCTTCCCTTTATTTCTTTATTGCATACTAGCTCAAGCCCAGCCCAGGTTTTTTAATAATTGGGATCACTCAGCTGCACACAGAAGCTTTTACTGTGGCTGTCCTTGCCTGAAAGTCTTTTTGTGAAAACATTTAAAGCCCTGGTTGGCTAGAGGTGAGACTCCAGTGCTCAGTAACATCAAATCTGATAGTTCAACGCTTACTACTCTATCCATTCCATTCATTTAAAAGTCATTATGGCATTGTTCACAATCACATTTTAATAATTATGCACTTTTCATCACAAAATATTTCATTTTCTATGTCATCAGATGACATAGATCATGATTAACAAATAACTTTGTAGATTAATTATGGCCAATCCTACATATATGAATTAATTTCTAGCCGAATGTATCCAATATTTACAAAAGACTTTTTGTAAAAAGAGATTAATTGGCTTTGGGCCAATGGAAAATGGTTTTTCCATGGCTATTACAAACATCCATATGACAAATATATGTCAAAACAAAAACCATGCAGTCTAAAATCTCCTTCACAAAACAGTATTGCAAAAAAAAAAAAAAAAAAAACACATTTGTCAAAAGCACATTCAATAGCACCTTCTACACATAGATTACCTACCAAAAAAATTAGGGAGAAAGGCTTGAGAACAAAAGTGAAGGGATTTTGAGGGTTTCCGATGTGTATCAATTGTCCGTTGCTCTTTGAAATGATGGTCCTCCATCACCCTTTCTTTAAGTTGCCCTACAAGGGCAATGAACTTCCCACATAAAAAACTACAATAAAAAAAAAATTATAAAAATAATAAAAACAATAAAAATAATACATCAGCACACTCTCTCCACCGGTTTCCTCAAGACAAGCCATACATGTGGTCAAGGTGGCAGTGGTTTGTCTTCCTGTACAGCATTGTGAGAATGACATGATACTCTTTAGCCAAAGAAACAGACAGGCCCCACTTCAAACCCAAATCGCTGGTTAGCATCCCCAAAGTCATTCAGCATGATGTCGATAATTGGTAGTTGGTCAATTCGTGGGGTGTTGATCTCCATTACCGTCTTGGAGAAGCCTTGTCTCAGCTGAAAGAGAAATGTTGTGCATCAATATCTTCCAATAGCACAGGTAAGGTTTGGTAAGTTAAGGTCATGTGATACTGTAGTATCGATGTCATATTGTTTGGTGTCAGTATGGATGTCGTATTGTTTGGTGTCAGTATGGATGTCATATTGTTTGGTGTCAGTAGGGATGTCGTATTGTAAGGTGTATGTCTTATGTAAGATTACCGAGCAGCCATCTGAGAGGGTCTTGATGAAGGGGTTGTTGTCATAGGACATCTCTTCATCATTGGAGCCAAGGAAGCGGAGAGCCTTGTCATAGCTATCAGTTTTAGCATCATACCATGCGACTGACTGATGGCACATGTAAGTAAAGTTCTGTCGGGCAGATGCACTGAGAAGTTTTAGGAATGTCATCTGAACCGTGTTTATGGGGTTCTCCATCACATCCACATAGGACAGCTAGGGAATGTGAAAGGACAGAAATTAGATGCTTTATATTTCCAGTATGCATCAAAGTATACTTAAGTGTACTTTATAAGTATACTTGTAAATATTCAAGATTTCTGGGCATGTTTGAGACTGTCACTAATATTAACGTAAATAGTAATGTCTAGTAATTTCATAATAATTTAATGATGAATTCAATCAGCAGGTTTTTCTGCCACCCACCCATTGGGCGCAGCTCAAATAAAAAATACCATTGAAAAGACGATAGGCATTTTCACACCTGTAACACTACATGTTCATCACGTTCAATTCACATATGCTTACAATTTTTCCACGCTTAAATTCGCTGAACCATGACCCTGGAGATTCTTTTGGCCATGAAGAAATTCTAGCCTGTTTCAGAAACAGAAACATTCACATGGGACATTAATGAACATCACACACACATATATATAATGCATATTTAACATACCCTTGTGCATATATACCTTATACCACAGCTGTGTTGAATTCCTAATTGTGCTGTGTTCCTTAAAATGTCAATTAAAATTATGCAATTTGCGCATCTATGAAGATACAGTTATTTCACCATATCACACTTGCATTCAACAACTCGCCAAGTTAATTCACAAATTAATGGAATGACGGATGTACAAAAGAGAAACAAATTGTTTCACCTCTAACACCTCTAACCCATAATAACTCCAGACACTTGGAACCCATACTAACTCCAGACACTTGGAAGTAAAAATCCAATCCAAAAAGAAAATAGTTAGCACATAGAAAGCACAGGTTTAAACAACTGGATTAGTGTGCCAGGAACCTTGTGTGTGTGTGTTGGATTAGACAGAATTCTGCTGTCTTGAGGCCAATGCCGAATGTTACATTAGTGTTAAGAGACTGCACACACACACACACGTACGACCAAAGTTACTAAAAGGTATGGTGTGTCGGGGAGTTGGGAAGTTTGGATGACATGAATGAAGTCCATTGTGTCCCTCGGATACAATGGTAGGGATGACTGGAGGAAATAATAATCAACAAATGCAGAGATCTTCTCTGTTAGAAATCCAATAGCTGCAACAATAGGTGATGTGTCCCTGTATTCCTAGGGGAGAGTATACAAAACTAGGATCACAGGATGTTCAACCAGCAAACCCCCCTCATGTCAGCATTCTGGATTACTATGGATTTGTCTCATTTAAAAAAGCCTTTAGTAACTCTGTGATGTTAGTCTAGAAATGGTGCTAAAGAAAAACCTTGGGTTGTTTTTATTCTTATTTCCCTTACTAACAAAAAAACAATACAATCGCACATTCGGTTCCTCTAACCTGAAGCAGTAACGATTTCTTGACCTTTTTCAATAACAAAATTATAACAATAAGAGAAGAAATTCAGTGTCCTTCCCCTCCATGACCCTATAGCCTTTCCAGGATGCACTATGATGACCTCTGTTACACTGTGACAACCTGGGGCGCTCCTAGAATCTTTCACACCCATTGACCTCCTTGAACTCACTCTAAATCATCAAAGTGCCCACTAGACCCTATCCCCACAAAACTAACCTAACCTGATAATCTGGCTAACTATACGCCCATATCTAACCTCCCTTTCTTGTCAAAATTACTTGAAAAAGTAATAGCAAAGCAACTTTCTTCCTTTCTACATAAAAACAGTATCGAAGACGACTTCCAATTTGGCTTAAGAGCCTATCACAGCACTGAAACGGCCTTAGTCAAAGTTCTGAATTACCTACTTATCGCATCTGATCATGGGTGCACTTCAATACTGGTTTTTCTAGACCTTAATGAGACAAAGACATTCCTCTTTAGTGCGTCCCATAATCATGAATAATGCATCAAAACCTGTCACCTGTCGCAACATTCTTCACTTCTTCTTGCTGGCCATGTTGTTGTGTTTAGCCGGAGTGGACTACAGACAGCACATGTTGTACCGTGAAGGAGTGCCTTTACGGATCTCAGGTACAGCATACGGCGCGTGTTATGGCTGTCAACAGCCAGTTGTGCACTGCTATTGTATCCTGCCATCCTTACTATGCTTGTATATCTAAAATTCCCCATGCACCAAGTCAGCCAACATAACTAAACATATCTCATCACAACTGAACACGTATAATATTCCCAATGTCAATAAAACTAGGCTACACACGGCGTATGTTGTACCATGAAGGAGTGCCTTAATGTGTGTTGTGGCTGTCGCCCGCCAGTTGGGTACTGTTGTGTATCCTGCCACCTTTGCCATCCTAACTAAAATCCGCATGCAACATGTCAGCCAACCTTAACTAAACATAACTCATCAAAACTAAACATAAATAAAATTGCCATGCACCTTGCCAGGTAGACTCTCTCTCTCTCCCTCTCCTTCTATATCATATTGCTAATGCTAATACTGATACTGATAAAGTGGCCATATTACCTACTGTTAATTGCTTACCTAAATGCATCTCCTTATCTGTTTATCAAATTGATGTTTACCAACCATATCTTCTCTCTTATAGTATAGAAAATGTTGATGGATGTGGAAACACTGTTCCTCATCACCATATCCACTAAGTACATTTATGCATATTGGCAGCCGAACTACCAGCCAGCCACTCACTTTCTTCCCCTCCTAGTCTAGACTTTCTTTGCTGTGGGATGCTGCTGTAGTCTCTCCACCCAATCTACTTGTAGAAACCCTCAGTCTATGCCTACTCACCCCACTCCACTGCCATACACTTATTCTACCCCATACTATGTGCTGGCATTTTCCTGCAATGTAAATAAGTGCCACTATCGACATAGTTTTACATAGACATACATACATACCTACATACCAGTACTTGTAGCTCTTAAAAACATGCTTCAAATGGCCGCAGGAGATCACTAATTTATTTCTTATACGCAAACTGTAATACAATTACACTTACCCCTGTGGACTTCCTGTCAGGACTGACGCAAGTTTCACCACCTGCTGTGAAGTTACAGTAGACTTTGAAGGAATCTCCTGTGCATCCCATATTTGGATCAATCCAATATTCACCTATATACAGAAAAAGGTCATCACAGCAAGGGGTTATTGGAAGGTTTAGTTTACAAAACAAGACTGATGTTGCACTCTATATTATGTTATTGAAATAATCAGTTAATAAAATAATAAAATAGATGAACTAAAGGCCAAAGAACTAAATGTTTTATATTAAGATCCATACAAGGAATATCTAACTGTAAAATGGAACTTGCTTGTGTTGTGATAGTTAAAAAACAAACATCCAATTTTGGTTACTAAGTTACTTAAATGGTTTATAACTCTCCCCTCTCTCCTAAACCCTTCTGGTACCATTGGTACTGGATGAGGAACTATTCTTACTATTTCTGATTACACTTGGTACACATACACGGGCAGGCAGTATTGAATACATGAACTACATTCATTCAAACATTATTCCTTAACAGTTTGCCCATAAGCCAGGCTTAAACATTGTCATTGAAATCTATTCTGCAATTCATAATTATGGTTATAGTTATGGTACCATCATTATTGCTTCATGCTAAATAGTATGCCGACAAGTACCCGACATTTAGGCAAAATTCACCTATTTTTGTCACCATACGCACACTCTAATATACAGCTGGCTGTACTAGACTACAGCTTGTTGAAAATTCTGACAATGTTTTTTTTTTTTTTTCTTCAAGATCATACCATCAGGAAAGTCTGGCTGGCTAAGATGCAAGTCTTTACAGGTCCTTCCTGGGTGGTCCTGGGTGCCCAAAGGAAATTTAATGTTCTCGACATTCTGTTTGAGGTTCTTTAGGGATTCAAATACATTCTCCAAGCCCTCCTGCCCCTCTAGACCGTAGTCCGCCATGCCTGCAGCCTCTTCATCCCCCTGAATATCAGAGGATCTTCTTGATTTTCCTGCAGATTGTATGGGTAGGGGCTGGATGACATCTGCAGCAGGACCCTGTTATCAAAAGACACCTAACATTAGAAGCAATCATCACACGGTTTCCAGTGATATAGACAAGTTTATGGTAAAATTGAACATGCGGGTTGGTAAATTAAAGCTTATCCCCACAACCTATTTGCATTAGAAACGTTAGAAAAAAAGTGTTTCTTACAGGAGGACCTGGGGGTCCAATCATGCCTGGCTCTCCCTTCTGGCCACCGGAACCCTGAAAAGAAGCAGTGTGATATCATCCCTTCAGAGAGATAGGTTGGTCCTCATAGCAACTGTATTTCATTAAAAGTTCAAGTTCAAGTATTTTTATTGTCAGATGCACAGATCAACACAGAGTCAGACTGGGCACTGAAATTCTTGTGACAAGACACCGCACAACAACCTAACATAACTTAACATATAAATACTCTGAACAT
This sequence comes from Clupea harengus, assembly GCF_900700415.2. Taxonomy (NCBI): domain Eukaryota; kingdom Metazoa; phylum Chordata; class Actinopteri; order Clupeiformes; family Clupeidae; genus Clupea; species Clupea harengus. The sequence goes on from NW_024879591.1 coordinate 126,080, forward strand.
AAACTAAACATATAATAAACATATAATAAACCTATACTAAAGTAGAAAACTAAAAATATGCTAAATATACTAACTATACTAAATATACAAAATAAATATACAGTAGAATATACTAAACATAAAATAAAATGAAATTGTATTGAATAAAATTGAACTGTGTCACTTACGGCTGATCCCTTCGATCCCTTCGATCCCAACGGTCCCTAAAAAAAAAGAAACCGTTGAGTCTTCATTTGAAAGTTAATATCAAGGCTCCATGAATGATAATATAATGCTGCTTTACATAAAAAAATGTGCATGTATAAATAAACAATTACTCTTTCAAAACATGTACTTACACAGTAACTAACACAAAACACTGCACTTTATGTACTTGAATTTAATTGTAACTTAATTCATAATGCAGCATGGTCTCATGTTTGTGTTTATGTGACTGCCTTCACAACATTACTGTATCTGCAATGTTGGAACAGGAAACAACTTACAGGAATACCAGGGGGACCAGGGGGGCCAAGAGGACCAAAACCTCCACCAAGACCCTGTGAAACACATCAATCAATACATTTGTAGTTTGTGTAAAAAACTTCAGTTGCCCCAGATTCACTGAGGATGAACTATGTTAGTTATACCATTTTTGCTATCTGTGTGATAACCTGAGGTAGAGTTGGGACATTAGTGGAAAAATACAGGGCTTTGGTAGTGCTTAATTTGAGCCAGATACTGCTAACAGTAGATTTCTAAATTCTACTCATTTTGTTGAACATGGTGGTGGTGAAATGAAGTGTAAATGTAATTAAAAGTATTTGTATTGGTACTCTGTATTGGTTAATACTCAAAATGGAGTGCTCAGTACTTGACCGCGATCAGTAAAAAGGGGTGTCAGCACACCCTAATTATTGGAACTTGCAGTACAGGTACTGTACTGAGTATTCCTTAGAAGATTATCTTACAATTGCGATAGGTTGTCTGTTTCTTGTGGTGTTGCTATAGTAACTTACAGTCTCTCCCTTTCCTCCACCTGCTCCTTGTGGACCAGGTAACCCACGGTCTCCCTTCTCACCGTGCTCTCCTGGTGGACCAATCAACCCAATCAGACCTGGATGACCCTGGGGCAAGAAATAATTCAGTGTCAGATTTTATTGTGAGACTTGGTACAGGTTAATATAGATTACTATACTGTACATAGAAGAAATATGACTGAAATGACAAACAAACAACCAGGAGTCTGTACTAATAGTATGAATTGTCAACAGCCACAGAGTTTGCCCAGTTTGTGGCTGTATTACACCCTATCCCTCAATTAAAGGTACAGTCTGCAAAAGGTTGTCATTTAAGCTCAACAGGCAATCACATTACACCCATCCCCTTCTGTGCTTCTGACACAACATGTTGATGGGCTGGAAGTTTGTATGGCCCTGCCCATTTTATTGTGTATGGCCCAGTACAAGCCACTTTATTAGTTTCCCATTTACAGAGCTGGAACTGAGTACGAACACAAAATCGCACACACAGAATCGACAGCTAGAGGACTGTGAAGAGCATTTGGCTGAATCTGACAAAAATGTGCTGGATTACAATTGCAGACTGCATCGTTAAGAGTTCCCTCTTGATGCTTTGACACATTACAGCTGCATTGTTGGGCTAGTAGGTTGGTATCAAAGTCTGATTGTTAGTGATATGGTAACAAATTCACTTTTCAAGAACATACTCCTTGGACTGAAACAACGTGAAGTTAAGGCTACGTTCGTTAATGTTTGCTGATAGAAATAGATAACACGTATCTTACTCACTATCTATGCTCTGATCCTGTGTCTCTCCTACATAAAAAGCTAGTGGTCTGTAACATTAAATAAGGCTTTGGGCTCTGTCCACTGTAGTCAGTGGTTATGGGTTTTTGTACTCATTGCTAATCATTGCTAATAATGTAGCACATTTCTGGCTAATATCCATTCACGACAGGCCTTAAAGGGGTGAAAAAGGGATCCCTCCCCAAGCCATGTTTGTCTATAAGCAAAAATGAAAATGAAAATGAAAAACAAAACATTTTTTTTATTTAAGTTTCAATTTAAAGCCGAACAAGACTCCAATCACTAAACTCCCACTGCCATGGAAATGTATAAGCATGATTAATTAATTAATTACAGGTCATCTTAATTTAAAAATAAAAAAATAAAAATTTGGAATGCTACTATGGCTTAAAAAAAATGAATAGGTTTTAATGATCAATATCGTATGAAAATAAGGTGTGTTTTTAAAAGTACTGCTAACTTTGACTTTAAAATGTAATGTGGTATGATATGAACCATACAGGACACACAGACATTACAATATTTGTCAATGCTTTGCATTGATGCTTAAATAAATATTTTACCTTTTCTCCTTTCAAACCTGGGTCACCCCGCAAACCAAGGAGACCAGGTGGGCCCTGGATGGAAAGAAAGGATAGAAATAAGTATGAAATGTGACTAAGAGGTATTAAACAACTTGAAACAATTCTTACAATTTAATCTTTAAGACAGTAACCTCTTACCATAGGTCCTGGGGGCCCATCTTTACCAGAAGTACCAGGGAGTCCTTGTTCACCCTGGAAACGGCACACTTTCATTAAACACAACATCTACGTGAATTCCGGTTAAACTGGTGAAAACAGCCCGTTTGCTTACCACAGAGCCAGGGATACCACGAAGGCCCTCTGAACCAGGCTTTCCAGATGGACCCTGGGCACCAACCGGACCAATTTTTCCAATATGTCCCTCAGGACCAGCTTCACCCTTAAAAGACAAAAATGAATGTATTTAATTTGTGTGGTTTTACCAGCAGTAAGTGTCAGCCAACACCTAGCTAAAGCTGCGAACAGACCTGATTTTTAAGAACGATTTTGAAACGATGGAACGTTGGTGATGATCATAGTCAAAATGTTTAGTCGCAGCAGGGATCGTTGTGTGTTTGGGTGACAGATTTGAATCTTTTGCGATTCTCTCCATTGTTGCTTCAGCCAAACATGTTTAATTTTTTCATTAGCGGTCTGTTCTATAGTAGTCATGTTTGCTGTTGTGACATTAAAACAGCCAATGAAAATATCGTATTTGGCAACATTCCAAGAATAGTGGTCTGATCCCCCTCACTCCCAAACAGAGATGGGTTCTTCAGAAACTAGAGTTTTTAAAAGTCCACATGACTCCTCATCATACAAACTAGTGCAAGATTTACTTAACTGAACTGACTTTTTCCCATATTCCATAGGCTATTTCTAGTTGTGTCAATTCATTCATCACTTGCAGCTTCAACCTTCTATCAGCGACCACTTTGCCATGGAGGAGACAGACAATTATGCAGGCAAAAGGATGTCCATCTTCGAGACAACAATAGAATCAATGCCCCATTTGAGACAACACTAGAATCAATGCCCCATTTGCAACAAGACACCAACCCAACTGAAATTTTTAATCAATGCCTCTCAAACTCCACAAGGAAATTTGGCCCGAACATGTAATACAGATCTGAGCTGATAGTGGTCAAAATAATTGGAATGAAACAAATTTAAAAATGGTGGGGGTGTGCTGTAGCCTGGATGCCAGACGAACTTAGCCACGCCCACAACATTTTTGGTCGGGAAGTTCGGTCTGGTGTCGCTCCGTTGGGGACAAAAATCTGTGAGGAGATAGATAGACCAATCAAATTGTCAGGGCGGGCTTTATACGATGATGGACAGATGATCAAACCTAACGTAATCAACCACGTCACCAAAGAGCTTTTGGGGTGAATTCGTTTTCAACAAACATGGCTGCCGTTGGAGAGCTGAAATGTGGAAATTTGAGTCTGTTTTAGAAGACATTGACAGCACATTCATTTTGAAAGAGGAACAGAGAAACGCGATCAAGGCATTTGTCGATCGAAAAGATGCTTTTGCCGTCCTTCCTACGGGATCCGGTAAAAGTTTAATGTATCAGCTGGCCCCATGGTCTACGTTATGGTCATACTACGTTGCTCTGATTGGTTCTAGATATATCCAATTGAGCGAAGAGGCATTTTTTTTCCTGGTTCGGTTGAAACACGCCCCATAATCACAGCCCAACGGAGCGGTATCAGACTCATATTCTGACTAGAATTATGAGTATGACATCGTCAGGCTAGGTGTGCTGTACAATACTGGCCACTTTTGTCTACGTAAAGGCTGAAATAAAGCTATAGCATCATTTTGTTAAGTTATTGTACTTAGTAACTGTACTTAGTCGTTTTGCATAACCCAGCAGCAGGAGTAGTAATTGTATTTGTGTGTTACGATCATACGGGCCACGGCCAGGCACCAGCTATCTCAGTCGGATAACTTTTTTTCACCTGCACTGACTGGTAAACCTGACTGGTAAAAATAATCCACCTATTCTCTCTCGGAGGCAGCCTGAAGCATGTGACGGTAGACGATGGGTGGTAAGCAGACAATGGGTGGTAACAGGAAATAATTCTGGTCGCTAATTGGTTAAGACCAGTCAGGTAACTGAACCACTGATCGTCTGCTTACCACCCATCGTCTACCGACAGCATGTACGGGAAAAGAACATTACTGCTCGGCAAAATGAAGGTTTGTATCTGCTTTTTACCTTTTACCTTTTGTGAAGTTACAGAATAATTGAGAACTTTCCCGTAACTCTTACAAGTAAATGTTGCTAGCTCTCTTATGTTGTCCATACAGTAACAATTGACTAACGTTTATTCTAGTTTAACGTATGGGCAAGATAACTGATAGTCATAACTATTTTGACGAGAAGTATGCTAACGGTACGATGTTGGCGCTAACAGGTTAATTTGACAAGAATCAATTCTAACTGTTAGATAGTTTCAAACATGAATACATATAAACTGACGTTTACTTTGTCTTCGACTTTACAGATCAACCTTTGAGATGACTGAATATCAATTGGAACAGTGTAATTTCCTCTCAAATTAAAGATGGAAAGTGGTCTCCTTTCACAGCCAGGTTATTTTATAAAATAAAAAATAATGACTGAACAATTTCTGTGTGAAGTTTTCTACTGTGTTTGGTTTTAGCTATCTACATTTGCCTACAAATTGAGCTATTGCGGAAATGTAACATTATTACTTGACCAGCATAGTAAATTATTTAAAATGCTGCCCATGAAGCCGTTAGAGCTGGCTGATATCTGGTAAGCGAATCCGTGCCACATTTGGAACGCGAGGACCATACTGAAACAGAGCTGGACCAGTGCTGGTCCGTATCTGCTGCAGATCTGTTATGGGGATCCGGGCCACTTTTGGGCCGATGTGCGTTTCGACTATAGAACAGTAAAGTAAAGTTTGCAGCTAGGAATACCAATTCGTTATGTGTTAATGGCTGACATTTGTTCCGAAAGTAAAATGTTACCAAAATGAAAACGTTTCCAAATAAGGGCAGCTAAATCAGACTTTTATGTTACTTAATATGTTACTTTAACCCTTAGGGCGCCATTTCCCACCAGTATTGGGGCGACAGTGGTACAGGAGGTAGATAAGTCGTTTAGTAATCAGAAGGTTGCTAGTTCGATTCCCTTTTGAAGCGTCCTTGAGAAAGACACTGAACCCCTAATTGCTCCTGATGTGCAGTGTGCCATCAGTGTAAATGTAAAATGTGTATACATTGTAAGTCGCACATATGTAAGTCGCTTTGGATAAAAGCGTCTGCTAAATGAATAAATGTAAATGTAAAAGTATTGTTGTCAATATGCCTTTAATAAAGAGTTTCTTGGGATCTCTAATGAATACAGTTTGATTTCAAACTAAGACTAATAAGTCTACAGTGTAAAGGTGTAAAAGTCAGATTTACTTCCAGAAGGGATAAGCATACACATTTTAAAACCACAGGGAATACAGAAAACGAACCGTTATTAATTATCTAGATATGTTCTGGGGGAAAACAAAATCATGAACTTCCATACAATACCTTTGATCCCTTCTCTCCTTGCTTTCCTTGTTTCCCCGCAGGCCCGGCAGGCCCCTGTGGAGCAAAACAATGTCAATTAATCAACTTTCCACACAAAAAAGACTCTTCTACTCCAAACTCCAAAGCTCAACAGTTCAAAATAGATAGAATTTAGTCAGAATAGATTCTAGACAAACCAGAAAATCCAAAAGATGTTTTCTCAAATGGCTTCTAGCAAACACCAGACACGGCTTGATGCTGCTTTCATCTGAATTGTTTCGTAGAAGCTACTTTTCCTGATACCTGAACTTTCTCCCATTTCAGTCAATGGGCTGCAGCACCCTCTCAGTGTTGTAGCTAGCCTATTGGTCAATTGGCCCGTTTGCCCGGTTCATTAATTTGGTAGAACAGCGGCATGTTGGTTGTGTTTTTCTATTCTAGGAAACCAGGTGTAGGAAGTTCTAGGAATTTTCAAAGCTTTATATACCCTTTTTCCCCAGTGATTTCAAAAGTGTGGGGCATGAGAGATTGTTTACAATGAATAAATAAAAATACATTTTGTAATGTATTGAATTAAAGTTTAAAATTACCACAAAATACTTACATTTAAAAAGTCAACTGAATTAATACAAAAACCCATGAGATTTCAACACAAAATGAATGTGTAAAAAAAAAAAAAAAAAAAAAAAAACATTTTTTTTAATTATGTTTTTTTTATTAGAAAATCGATTTTTGAACTTTTCTGAATCGAGCCAGAATCGTTCTAGAGAGAATCGAGAGAAATCGAAGAATCGATTTTCTTCCCACCCCTAAAATCTATCCTAGTAAACCACAATCCTTTATCCATTTGTGGACCTACATAGACCAAAAAAATGCCCTTTATTGGGAATGCATTTCATCAAGCGGTATCTGTGAAAACTTTGGATAAATTATAGAACCTTTTTTTGTGAGTAGCCACCGTGGTACCGCTGTGACATACTGAATTAAGGCTGATGCATGATTATGTGAAGCCGCCGTGGTACAGTTGTGACAAACTGAGTTGAGACTGATCCATCATTATGTGTAACCGCTGTGGTACAGTTGTGACATACTTAATTAAGGCTGATGCATCATTATGAGTAGCCACCGTGGTACAGTTGTGACCAGGGACGTGCACAGGAGGGTGCTAAGGTTGCTCGGGCAACTGCCCGTTTGCCCTTCTCGACTGAAGTTGCCCCTCCGAAGGAAATGTGTATATTTTTTTTAAATAGTATTACGGCTGCAGAACTTTATGTAAACGCGGAATATGTGCGCGAGGGGAGGGGGCGTGGCGGCAGTGGTTAGTGATCGACCCTGACAATTTCAGAGTTTCAAGTGATAGCTGACAGCTGACAGAATTTCTACAAACTGTTTTTGTAGTCTTTTTGTTAGTAAAGCTTAAGGCTTCCTATAATTCTTTTGGAAGTATGAATTGGTCTACTCTGACACAAAGTTTATGTACTTACCCTTTTACCTGGAGTCCCTGGGGGTCCTGCTTCACCCGATGGACCAGACGGTCCCTAAAAATCAAATCTCTTAGTTATTCCTCCAGTGATTAATAATACATTGTAACAATATATTCATCATTGAGTCAGTAAACAAATAGTTGTCTTAAAACGCAAAATACTGCCATACTTTATATGACATGGGGCTGCATACTGCAACATTTCTGATAGCTTACAAATACCATTAAAGATAACTCACAGGTTGGCCTGCTTCTCCGTCATCTCCCTTGTCTCCTGACAAACCATCAAGTCCCTATGAAAAGATTATTTTTGAGCAACTTGGCATATGTAGCGCATTACAGGTTAGGAGATCACAAATAAGGTTATATGCTTTTAAACTTTGTCTTTGTCCACTGACTCGATACCATCTGACTGTCTCACACCACTATAGAATGAACCTTATATGAACATAAAGTGTAAAACGTTTGGTTTATTTGTAGGCTGCTCATTACAAATGCAGCACAGTGGTTAAACAGCCTGTTTAAATCATACATACCATGTATAGTTGTATAGCCTACCTAGCAAAATATATGTTAACCTACAACTCCTGCTTTATTATTTGTAAACAAGTTGTGTGAGATTTCAACTATTGGTGACCCCACCTACCTTCAGTGGTACTTCTTTAGATAGAAATCCACATAGGTACTAGTCCCGAATGTACCATACTGTATCATATCCTACTGTGCCACACCACAATAGTTAATAAAAAAAAAAACGCTGAAGTTTAATTTTAAACTTACAGCAACACCAGGTTCGCCAGGGGGACCTGAATCTCCAGGAAAGCCAGAAGGACCCTGTGTTGAATGAATGGAAGCGTACATAGCTCTCAGTGATCACACATGATGAATAATTGGAGATTGGGCTATTTGAGTTGAGAGTTTTACATACAATATTGCCTTTGGAGCCATCGTCTCCCGGAGGACCCCTCAAACCTGGAGGTCCAGCAGGTCCTGGGGTACCGGCTTCTCCTTTCTCCCCTATATCACCCCTTAGCCCCTGCAAAGATCAGAAATTGCTGTTACATTTTATTTCAATTCTATGGTCCCTCAATGCTCAACACAACAAAATTACTTCAAAAGCTTCAAACCCATAACAAGACTTTAAAATCTCTGAATTTCATTTAACAATAAAATACCTCCACAACAATCAGGGACAATACCATTTTGACAATGAAAATGACCTGTACATTTGCTGTACATTAATGCTGCTCGCAACAGAAGTTAAGGTGGACGTTGATAGGATTGCTTACGTAGCCTAAGGTTTGCCTGCTCTCCTCACCAGCTAGCTGGATACAGATGTAACCAGAAACAAGTAATTGATCACCGAATGTCTAAATTGAACAGTAACAATTACGTCTTCCTCAAAATAATTGTATGGTGACAAACAATCACATCCCCTGTCATGATCATCCCTTGCTTGGCTCACTATTTTGAGGACTTTCTAGACCAAACTCATAAGCATCCACATACTCCTATTCCAGTCTCTCCTGAGGGTCCCGGGTTTCCAGCTTCGCCAGTCTCTCCCTGAAGAGAATGGAAAAGAATTAGCATTAAAAGAATCAGTTCCAGGTACAAAATAATGATACATCATGACATAACCTGATGACACTGAAAAACATGAGAAGAAGAGACGATTCCAGAAGATTCCAAATTCAAATAATGTAAGTCATGACAGTTGCTGATAGTCTCTCATTGGAAGCAAATCAGTTTACTTCCTGTATATGAATTACACTGCGAGTAAAGATGGCAGCACCCACCTTCTCTCCATTGCCTCCCATTGGACCGATACCTCCTTGAAGTCCAGGTGCACCCTGTGAAGGCGCATGGCTTAATAAGGCACACCCAATGTAAACGGCCAAAAACGAAATAACAATGGTATGACATGCCTGAGATGAACAGTAACACATACATCAGCTCCACCAGGACCCAGGGGACCTCTTGGACCATGTGGACCTGGAGGGCCCTATTAAAAAAGCGCAATACAGAAGAACAACTGAAGGAACAGTAACAACATATTAGAGTACACTACTTAACAAAACTGTCGAAGAAATGAAATGGCTTACACCACAACCTTACCATTGGACCAACATCCCCATTCTCCCCCTTCTCTCCTGGTGGCCCCGGTAGACCCTATAATGATTACAGTGATTGTACATTGATCAAACATAGTTAACTAAATATTTAACATGGCAGATTATAAAAAGCACTATACTTTACAGAATTTTTTTTTTTTTCATAGATGTCTTCCAAAACACCTGCTTCAAAAATGTTCAGTGGGGTAACCATAATGTTGCTGAGGTGGCAGGTGAAATGAGGTTCTGTTAAACTGATTGCAGGTCCCTGCAGGTCCCATAAACCTTTTCATCCTTTTAGTGGAAGTTCAATGGGTTTTGGTGAGCACTGGTAGAATTCCTTACTTAATATACAGTTTTACTGATATGTGGAAGACATTTGTCTATTTATTGTTATTATAAAATGTATTTTAAAGGTGATATATTGTATAAGCAAAACATACCTGCAAAATATATGATTTCTATTTGAACATCACAAGATAAGAAATTCTGAACAGGAAACTGAAGGGATTTTATCTAGTATCCATTTGGTAAGGTGCATACCTTACATAGCCTTTTCTCCAAGTACTGAATTTTTCAGAAAAAATTATCCGGCTTCAAAATACATTATTCTTTCATTCATGATCAATCAATTTGGAATCCAATTTGGACTCTCATTTAAGGTTGTAATTTAAAGATAAGACAAGGCCATGCTTGATAGGTAGTTAGTTTGTGTGACGATGCGATCGTCCCTCCAGATGAGTATGTGCTCTGACTGCCATGCCATCGAGCCGGGCTCTTTGGTGTGGCGGTCAGAGCGCAGGCACCCTGTAGACCCGGGTTCGAGTCCGGGTGGGGTGACCACGCTCTCCCTTTCGCTACAGTTTGTTAAGCTACACATAGACACATAAATCTTAAGTTTTGTTGTCTGACAATTTTATCTAGGTAACTAACCTCAAAACTATTGTGAGGTTTCATCTAAGGTCAAACATGTAGTATACTGGAATACAATGTCTTATAGCTTGACTGATGTTGGCCTAATCACCAAGTTCATTTCAGTTTGCTAGTCCCTCACCTAGTTAGCTAGCTATCTCCTCATCCATAATGAATTAGTCATGTCAGTCATGACACGTAAATGAAGCCTGTCACCTGTAATCCAACAGGGCCTGGAAGGCCTGGAAATCCTCGCGATCCTTCATCTCCTTTCTGGCCAAACATGCCCTGCTGACCCCTTGGTCCAGATTCACCATCACTACCCTGGAAGACACATGATCACTAATAAATATCACAGATATCTACTATTTGTTTACAACCCACCAAAAAAATGTCCATAGCCCTTAATTCCATGACAGCCCAGTAGATGTTTGATGAATACTTCATGATGTTCCAAAAGTAAATGACAAGAGAAGACTGGACTACAACAGAATTATTTACATATAAGGCATTTACCAAATATTTTGCCCAAATTACATCTGAAAATTCTTTCAAACATACTTGACATAACACACCAAACCACATGTGTCTGAAATATATGAGTGGTAACTCATTGCAATCGAGCAGTCGAGAGTTCATGTCGTGTGTGAGTAATCACTGTTCTCATACACTCACTGTGGAAAATTGGAATGAAAATGAATGTTGCTGTAAGCAATACTCTTTGTATAATACTTAAGGTAATTGTCCTTGCATTCTTTAAGGCATCACTCAAAAGGATGCTTTGATGATGCAGAGATAATCAAATATGTGACACTCCAGGGCTCTGTACTCAGCAACTGAGAATTTTGACATACTATGGTTGTGTTAACCAACAACCAACCTTAAAAGCAAGATTTTAAAGATAAATCTGAGACTTGAGCAAAAACATATTATTTCATGTTTCAGAACATAGAAGGACAAAATAATGGGCTCCTGGATGTACCATTAGTCTTGCTTTTTGCTCCATCTGCCCAGATTGCCTATATGTGCCTGAAATCTCATGCTTGGCCCTTCTGATACATTGTAAAAGGGAAAGGTTGTATTAAATAATGGAGGTTTTTTCTTTTTCTTTTCTCCTACTTGATAGCATATCATTAAGCTAATACTGATACTGATAAAGTGGCCATATTACCTACTGTTAATTGTTTACCTAAATGTATCTCTTTATCTGTTTATCAAATTGATGTTTACTAACCAAATTTAGCATCTAGCCACCATCATTTTTTTTATTCCATTACACTACTTACCCTTGTAATAGTAATAGTACCTTACGAGCATACTGTATAACTGTAGTTTTTAAACTGCATACTCACAGCTGGACCAGGCGCTCCAAGTACACCAAGGAGACCTGCAGCACCAGGAGGACCCTAGAAAAAGTGGGACACAAGAGGACATGTATGTATTTATTTAGAATCAAAATTGGTCACATCAAACCAGTGGCTCCAATTACTCTGCAGAAAACAGTCCATGCTTTGCCACAATCCTACTTTGTACTTGTATAATATAATATAGCCAGTGAGAAGATTTTTAAATGTTGATCAAATTAATTTGATTACATTTTCTCAGAATGTGAATACCCCTACACATCGCTGTGACTATATCATTAATGTGTTAACACATGGCAGAGATCTAACAGCTCTACCAGAAATCCTCTCTACCATCAGATCATCACTTCATTACCTTTAATATGCCATCAGATTATTTTGCATTTCCAAATTCAATGCACTATGATAGCCAATGCACTATGATAGCCATGACAGCGGACAATCCATTCCATTCGCAAATCAAGTTTCAACTCCAGGTGCTGGTGGTTTTGTACATATTGGGTAATTACTAGGTCCCTTCATGGCAACTGAGAATTGTTTAAATGCCACAGACACATCTGAGTGTTTTTGCTGACGATATGCATTCCTTTATGGCCACAGTCTGTCCATCTTCTAATGCTACTTACAGCAAAGTAAAGCTCTATGTTACAAATCACAATTATAATGGTAACATTATGAGTATATTATGACTGTGTATGTATTATGTGGTAAATGTAGAGTGATTTTTCAAATGCTGTCTACTCAGTCTCCCTCTTCTATATCCACTGGAAATTCTACATGTATGCATGGATGTACGGATACTTCCTGTCTGCTAACATGTGTATCCATCAGTGATGTATTTATTCATTCATTCATTATCTACCCTTTTACCTCCCTGCTAACCCTTTTATCTTTCTTTCACCTTGTAAGCCTCAAGCAGACAAGCCCCCCTTCTGACTTTGGTTCTGCTCAAGGTTTCTTCTTAAAAGGGAGACTTTCTTGCCACAGTCACCTTGTGCTTGCTAATGGGTGGAGGCCTTAGGCACGGAATAGTAATTTAAGACAATATACATTGTCAATGACACAATATGAAATAGAATTGAATTGACATGGCTCCAACCTATCCTAAAAGCGTAATCGATGACAACTGTTCTAAGTTTCAAAAAATGAAGTGTGAGGCAGAATCTTTTGTCCATCTCCTACTCTTTTACACCTCTGTGCACAGCGCATCAAGGTTCTGGATGTCAGTCGGCCTTCAAGGGAAAATGCAATTCCTACCAACTTCGGGCAGGTAGCCTACTAACAACGCTCTGCTTCCTTCCTGAGCCAGTGTGTTGGCGCTCTGCTTCCTTCCTGAGCCAGTGTGTTGGCTCCTCCTCATTAGCACCCCGCTGCAGAGCTAATGAAGACTCTACCCCCCCCCCCCCCTCTCTATGGTCAATAGTCCAGCACCCACTGTGTCATGTGAGTTCAGCAGGCTAACTTTGCACCCTTTATTATTATTATTATTATTATTATTATTATTATTATTATTATTATTATTGTCACATTTCCTTTTGTACTTTGCTGTTAATTATTATTATTCTAATATTTAGGGATCCTATTGCTTTTGTTCTGATTACTATAATTTTTTTCTCCGCTAAAAGTGTTCGTGCCACAAAAAACGTAAGGCTCAGACACACGAAACTCGGCTGATGGGTTGGAAATTCCACCTATTACTCAGGCACATTATGTCCATTTTTGTTGACACCTCCTCAAAAATGTCAGGCCCATCATCCCAAATACTTTTTTTTGCGATTATATAAAGCAACCAATTTTGATCAAAATGCCTCAGTACAGTAGATATCTTGTATCTTGCATACCCATCGTCTCATTCTCACGAAACTTTACATGTATGATCTCTACGACATTCTGTGGATGATCTGTAGGTTTAGAAGAAAAAGAGCAGTAGGAGACACTACAACTGAAAATTGCTTGTTTTTTGGTGACAAATGTTCCTCCTGTTTACTTTTCCCACAGTAGTATTGCAGTGTAAAAGGGTAAAATAAAAACACTCACATGCTCTCCCTTTAAGCCCTTGCCTCCCTTTTGACCTGGTCCACCAACTTCTCCCTGGCACAGGAAACAAAAAAACGTAATATGCATGATTAATGATGATTTATTTATTATTTATTTCAGATAATAATAAAGAAGAAATGTTACCCTATCTCCATCTTCCCCAGGTGGGCCTTGAGGACCGGCAGGCCCTGGCAGACCAACTGGACCCTGTATTCCATCGCGACCAGCAGGGCCCATAGGACCTTTCTCACCCTTATGAAAATAAAACATACCATATTTAACAATATTATCTAGCTAGTTATCATTTCAAAGAAATTACACTTCTCCATTTAAAATGTTACCTTAGCTAGCTAGCTAGCAACCAGGCAGTAAGTACACATAGCTAGCTGCATTGGCTGAAATAAAGTACATTTTCTCCAAATAACATCACTGATAAATTACATAATTTATCAAATATCTTAAACTCACTGATCACAACCACTTGCAGATAATGATACATGGTTTAACATTCCTTACAGCGACAGAGCAGTTGTCCTAAGTAGTTCACCAGCTGATTAGTTGTTAGAGCTTACCATGTCCTGCAAAAAGGTAAGGCAAAGGCAAAACACTTATCATACAATCATGGGAGCAGGTGCTACTCACCGGCCCGCCCTTTTCTCCAGCTGGACCTGGACCTCCTTGGGGGCCTGTACGTCCTGAGAGGCCAATGGGCCCTCCTGGACCTGCTGCCCCTCGTTCTCCCGATAATCCCTGGTTTGAAAGAAGAAAAAAAACGTATATATGAACACAAACACCCTTCTGAAAGTTGCATATACGTGATCCGCCACAGCATAACCCAGTATAAGTTGCAAATCACTGGTTTGAGCTACAAGGGATTGAAGACTGAACATCAAGAATTGTTGTTAGAAATACTTACAGAAACGCCAGATGGTCCTTGTGGACCTTCCCCTCCCTTCAGACCACCTATCCCCTACAAAAAAAAAAATGTATTGATGATTTCCAAAAATCGTTTGAGCAAGACCAAACATTATAAAAATGATACAACAAAACGAGTTCTGAACACAGAGTGTTAGCACATGTTGATGACAGGATAATGAGGTTGGCCCAATTGGCATAAATTAAATGCATTCTACGCAGTTAGAATTGAATTTGATTTGATTGTAAAAAAAAATGTTGAAAGACTATTCAAAGTATGTGTTTTCAGATAACTTGCTAGCTAAGGATATCTGTGTGAGTTGATCTTACCACGGCCCCAGAGAGGCCCCTCTGCCCAGAGAATCCCTTCAGTCCAGAGGGTCCGACTTTCCCACCTCCTCCCTGAGGACCTGGATCTCCCTGAGATAAAAGAAAACAAAATCCATTTGAACAGGATAAAACCTTGAACAGAACCCAACTCAAAAACACGGACCTTCCCTAGAAAAGGGTAGAAGGAGAAAAGGCATCTGAGGTGAGCTGTGAAGCTATCCCTCCTTGCCAGGCAGAACATGTCTCTTAGAAATGGAGAGCCATTCCTTTCTGTTTTTGCTAAATTTGCTGATGTGCATAAGTTTGAGCATTATGCCATGCTGCAAGCCTTCTCTGCCTCCTTAATCTCATTTCAGAGGTACATCAGTATCCCAGGATACAGAAGAAAGGCAAAAAGGAAGAGGAGAGAGAGGAGTGTAAAGACTTGATTGAAAGACAGAGAGAACAGGAGACAGAGAAAGAAAGAGACAGTATGGATTGTGAGACTGGGAAGGTGATAAGGACAAAGATAGATAGGTAGATAGATAGAGAGAGAGAGATAGAGAGAGTGATATAATGAGGAAATAGGATTTACAGTTCAGATACAAAGAAATAAAAAGATTAAGTTGGATATAAAGATAGAGAGAGATAAAATAGAGAGATAGTGTTGAAAGGGTGTGTACTTTATTACTGTCTATGGTTGTGTATGATACCAATGAATCTCTCTCTTGGATATAGAATGAATAATTGAATAGGTAGGTTAACCGAGCTAGCTAGCTAGCTAACACTAGCTTAGGAAGCTACATAAATTGTTGTCAGTAGTTATAGCAACATGGCTAACTAGGTAGCAGTTCATTACTTTGGATACACCTATATAGTGTTGCAAATAAACGTGTCTAAAATCTCTTTTTTAACGGTAATATTATCTAGCTAGTTATCATTTCTTATCATCAAGTACATTTTCTCCCAATCACATCACTGATGAATGACAAAATTTATCAAATATCTTAAACTCAGTGATCACAACCACTTGCAGATTATGATAAATAGTTCCAAAAGACCCTTAGCAATAATGGAAAATGTTTTGGTGAATGATGGAACTTAATATTGCTGCTTTCCTGTTGTGTCGTATATGAACTACTTACATTATTTTGTATTATCTTACTGTGTTACCCATATTCCTGTCCATGTATTCTGTCCTTGCCTCAGTAAGAGTAGATCGCTGAGACCATTAGCAATCAAATGGCTTTTGTGAGGATTCAGGCTCTCCTGTATGCATACCATTGACCGAGGTTCCTGGGAGATGGAAGGACGTCTCATACATTGAGGCTGGTTTGAATTGTGTACAGTTCCTTCCAAGAGAACCTTCTCTTCTCATCTCCCACCCTTCTCATCCACTGTCCTTGCTTCACTTAAGAGACGGCCTTTGCACACCTCATTGCCTGCTCTTGCCGGCGCACCCCCTTGACTGCAAGACCTCGATGCTGAGATGGCGTTGCCTTGTACCAGGACAATACCGAGGCCTCCACTCCCTTTGCTGCACATGGCCAACGATGTCCCGATGCTTTAGGGCTGATTTAGCCTGCTATGTAGCCACAGATGAGGGCCACTTCCTTCCAGTTGCCAGGGTGGGGGCGGTTTAGGCTATGCATGGGTCATGGGCATTCTGTCAGCATAATTTCCAGCCTTACTTTGGAGCACTCAGGAAGTTCCAGGATGCCTTTTCCATAGAGCCCTATGTTGGTATGGCACCTAGGGAGACCTAGACACTTTTTGGCAAATGATCTGATCGACCTCTCCAGACCCACCGTGATGCTCGGATGATGACCTCTATGGCCACCACTGTTTGTTGGGTTAGGTTAAGTACTAAACAGCTGTGGCCCATTGCTCCTAGAGTGTGACCGACTGCAGTACATTAGCGCGTGTTCGCATGAGAGCTTTAGCCAGCTCTACTTGGGATCACCTCACCGGCTGTGTGATTCGAATACCTGCGGCCTTGATAACCCAGCTGCCCACATACCACAGAGTATGAATGCAAGTTCTGGAATGTTGAAATTTCTTAAAATGCCCATCCTACTAGTAGCCATGATAAATTAGTTAAGGTTAGCTAACAGCTGAAGCCCAATGTTTACCTGTTCAGGGAGAAAATTTGTCAACTCGGCATCTGTCTTAAAATCTGCATAAGACTTGTGTGGTGTTTTTTTGTTGTCATCGGTCTGTTATTTTACTGCCCAGTTCAATTTCCACTGATGGCCACTCCCCTATTATACAGCCCTTATCTTCTAACTGTTAAAAACAGGTGGTCTAACAAGATAAACTTAACACCTCTCTGCCAAACCAAGTCTTCTTGTAAGTGGTAACGCTACATCTATTTCTGTATTATGTCGACGATGGATAGTGGCATCCACAACATGGCACCAGCCATCTGTCTGAGCAAATGCAGCAATCCACACATTCCAGTTCACTTACAAAATTAAGTTATACATGTTGTACCTTTCCACCCTCCTTTCCAGCGGCTCCGGGAAGACCTAGCTCACCAGGAGGTCCTGGAGAGCCCGGATGTCCCCTTTCACCCACAGGCCCCGTCTCTCCCGTAGAGCCCTGAAGGAGGTTTATGAATATAGGTTCATGATCACACTGAAAACTGGTTTCAATTTCCATTCATAACATGTAGGGGTTTCATGATAACAGTTTCACACATGTATGAGCCTCTCTGATAAACAATAGATACTCTCTGTTGTAGTTACCTGGGGCCCAATGACACCGCCTGGCCCAGGTGGTCCAGTTTTGCCTTGGAAGCCCTACAGAAAAAAAGAGCAAATTATCTTAAGTAACAACTCCATAATACAATAATTGATATTGAGATCATTGTGTCTACATTAAACATCATATGGCATTTCAAGATTGTTTTAAAACAGTTGGAGTTTTTACTTACTGTCTCTCCTCTCTGTCCAGGGTGACCAGGTAGTCCATCTTTTCCAGCAGGTCCCTATGGAAATAACAGAAGCAACAACAGATTGGCAGTGTATTATGATTTCCAATGTATTATTGATTATTGGTGAATGAAATCCTTTTGGATGCTCTGACAGATGTGTGCATCTTAATTGGCAGTGTATTATGATTTCCAATGGTATTGAGGAAGGAAATCCTTTTGGATGCTCTGACAGATGTATGCATCTTGAAATTAGTTCCTCAGTTTGGAGGCAAAGGCAAAGCTAGAAATTCATCTTGCATTGCCACCTGTCTCCACAAAAACCTCCTTCACATCATTAATGGCTAAGCGAAAAATTTTCAAATTAATGAAAAGATTAAGAAGAAAAAAACAAACAAATAGATTGTGGCTTTCCATTTTTTGCCTAGTGATATTGGTGAATAAAAGCGGCATGTTCCTTCCATGTTGATGACATAAACGGACGATGGATTGCAACAAAATAATGTAATGTGAAAAGAAACCAGTGGGGGCAGAGGAAGCAGATGTGAAAACAGCCTTACACTTGGGCCCTTAGGACCTGGCCCTCCCACTGGTCCTTGAGGACCTTGTAGACCCTAAAGAAAAAGAAAGAGTCATTTTAAACAGCTACATATACATAACAAGATACAGCACATAAAGTAAATTAGATCAATATTAAAGGTATAATTTCAATTCCACATTTATCCATGCTGAGTTTGATGTAGTTCAGTTTGGGTCATGTGGGTCATTCCATGTCAAATCACCATGTCAAAGGGCGTGATTCTCCTATGCGCTAAAAAGCGTGCAGCTATGCACATTTCAGTCTATGCTTATTCTGCTTTTGACTTAAGTCTTGTGCTCCATGAAGGCAGTTATGCGCTTTGGGCAGAGCAAACCCAAAATATGGGTGTTCTTATGTAAACACCATTTACACGTATTCTGTTCTTATTCTGGAACACACTTCTGAGTACACACTTCTGAATGCTGTAGTAAATCATTTGCAACTACAGGGCAAGTTCTTGAATGAATCTCAACACGTCTTTTTAAATAGGCCTAGCAAATGTGTGATTTACTAGATTGTTGAATTTATGTGATACATAGAAACAAAAGCATTAATTTGAGGCTATTCGTCATACTGTTCTTTTCTTTTTCAAAATCAAAGTCTGATT
Organism: Clupea harengus; assembly: GCF_900700415.2. NCBI lineage: Eukaryota > Metazoa > Chordata > Actinopteri > Clupeiformes > Clupeidae > Clupea > Clupea harengus. The sequence continues at coordinate 145,244 of NW_024879591.1, forward strand.
TTTGTTTTCTATGGATTTTATTGACACAAAGTTATTCTGTTTTCCCAACAGCCAAAATAAACAAGGGTGTGACCCGATTTTCTTCTATTTTAAATTAAATCACACCTCTTTCATGAGCTCACCTTCATTCTGAAGGCACTGTGGGTGTGACTGAGGGCGTGGGGGAGAATACGTATAACTTATATACGTAAACTATATCCATGGATACAGAGCAGAGCGAAATTACTGTTTTTGCCCTGGGGTACCAACTTTAAACATTTTTAAGAAAAAAAAATAGTTTTACGGCTGCATTAATTAAACAGATTTTTTAATAATGAAAATCCATGGCATGACTTGTGAGGTTCTAGATGAGTTGGTGTGGAATGACCCTTTTTTCTACTCAAAGAATTGATTACAACTAGATTGTCATTATAGTCATCAGCCATTCACTATTTTAAAGCGTTTAGTTTAGTTTAGGGTGGTACAATATCAGGTTTCTCACCTAAAGAATTTTAAATATAATTCAACAATTAAGTAGAAATAATAATGAGCAAAACAGATCAAAACAGTATGAAGAACTTTCCAAAGGTGCGATCACTCACTCTTTCTCCCAAACCACCAGGAGGACCATCATTCCCAGAGGAACCCTAAGAAATGATCAAATATAATCATATAATACATATATAAATATAAATGATCAAAGGTTATATTAGATCATATTTCATAAACATATTTCAGTCTTTTCTGGGTAGATGCTCAAGTGTTTATCCTCTAGATAGGACTTGCAAAACAAAGGGAAATGTTTCTCCCACCTGTTATATCAATGAAGACTTGACAACATAAAAGAGCACTGCAAAACTGCTAAATTAATAAGACCATTGAGAATGATCTAAAATGGGTCATATCATACAATTCTACAGTATTTTATATTATTCCCTGAGATGCTTCTATAAAGTATGTGAGTTAGTTGTTCAGGTTTTTTTTTTACAAGGAATCTGGAATCCACCACCTCACAACCAAATGGCAAGGTAAAGACACATCAAATCTGACTGAAAGGAAAATATAGCAAAGTCACATAAACCAATCCAATGTCCGCTGCCAATCATGTCTCCAAGTTTACTTTGGCTCAAACTCAGAACATTTCTGGAAATGTTCACAGAGATCCTTAAAAACAAAATGATGGTATAATCACAATACAATACAATATATGTATACGATTTTCATTGCTTGCAAGATAACTTTTGACAATTCATCTGAGAGAGAGAGAGAGAGAGAGAGAGAGGGAGAGGGAGAGGGAGAGGGAGAGGGAGAGAGAGAGAGAGAGAGAGAGAGATACTTTTGTCAATGACACTTGCTCGCATCATTGTCATAGGACATGGTGGCATGTAAAGTTGAATAAGAAACATATCATGGAATATGTAACACTGTCTTCTGGAAATTAGACCCAGATACTTGTACTAGCGTATGAAACAAGCATGCCTGAAACTATATGTAATATTTATATGGCATCATAGCACCACACCACATCTTTATTGTTGAGTTAGCTGGTTAGCTAGCTGTCCACAAACTATGCCAGCAAGCAGAATGGATGCGCAGAATGCTACCACCCCCCTAGTGGAATGAGCATACACACATTCAGAATGCTACCACCCCCCTAGTGGAATGAGCATACACACATTCAGAATGCTACCACCCCCCTAGTGGAATGAGCATACACACATTCAGAATGCTACCACCCCCCTAGTGGAATGAGCATACACACATTCAGAATGCTACCACCCCCCTAGTGGAATGAGCATACACACATTCAGAATGCTACCACCCCCCTAGTGGAATGAGCATACACACATTCAGAATGCTACCACCCCCCTAGTGGAATGAGCATACACACATTCAGAATGCTACCACCCCCCTAGTGGAATGAGCATACACACATTCAGAATGCTACCACCCCCCTAGTGGAATGAGCATACACACATTCAGACAAAGACAGGCCCCTGCCTAATATAAACCACAATCCAGTAAATGGGCCGCTGATTGGGCAGCACCGTGTCACGAGCTGGATTAGCAAAACAGACAAAGAGCTGGTCACATGACCGAAACTCCTGAGTGCCTGAAATATATGAACGCAATGTCCGTACTAAGTACAGTGCAGGCAGCCTCCTCTGCTACTGCACTCCCTTCATAAAGCATATAGCAAGCGGGAGATACCAAGGCTCGTCTGCCAGGAGACTGATTATCTCTGCATACCATGGCTTTACTGGCCAACAGAGGGCCACCAGAACCAAGGAAAGGCCCTCCTGATGTTACCGATCCAATGTGGGTAGAATCAGTTCCACCGGGGAGAATGCGTACAGAAGACATGTCTGCCATCTAAGTGCCAGGGCATCCACGGCAAGTGTAGCGCTGGCATCCTGCATTGAAAAGAACAGCAGACAGTGCACGTTTTCTTTGGATGCGAAGAAATCGACATTGGCCCTTCCAAACTGATCCCAAATCTGCGCAACCACCTGGGGGGTTACCAGTCTCTCACAAGAGCACCCACCTGGAGAGATAACTGATAGCTGTTGCAGGCCAACAGAGAGTGAGACAATTTATATATTTATTTAAGACATTACTGTTCAGTTGTCTATCCTGATCAGAACATGATAGTCCTGCAGACCGACAGCTGCTTCCAGACACTTAAATGTTTGGTAAATGGAAGAACCAGATATTTGTAGGCTGTGCCCTCAAAAGCAAACATGAGGAACTGCCTGTGAGCTGGAGAAATGGCATGTGTAAGTAAGCAGCTGTGACATCCATCGGGCTGAACCAGTCCACTGAATCGACGGAATGCAGAAGCTGAGGTAGTGTTAACATTCTGAATTTGAAAACTCTCAAATGCTCGTTCAAAGCACACGCAGATCTAGTATTGGGCGCAAACCCCGGTTTAGTTTGGGAACCACAAAATAGCAGCTGTACCATCTGCTCTGTGATTGTGAGTGGGGAACTACTGTTATCGGGTTTATTTCTTCTCTCATAACAGCCACAGTGCTTTCTGTTCCAAACTGTAAACAGTAACTGTAAACCCCTGCCAACCGTGGGCTCTACTCAAGGTGACGCTGCGTGCCAGAGCAGGATTAGTCAAGCAAGGCAACCTGTTAGTGGTGAGCTCCACAGAGTATTGTGACCCTCTTGTGGAGAGAGAAAGGCCTGAACACGGTATGTATTTAGGCTCATTGAGCCCACATCTAATGAACTCAAACAAGTATATCTTTTATTTGAGGCACTATTTGCAGGTTGAGGCTGCGATGTCTAGACCCCTCTGTGTTAAAACAGTAGCTAGGAAAAAATCTGCCTCCTCACCACGGTGTCCTTATGGAGGCCAGGTGATTGTCTGAACAGGGCACCGGGAGAAACAGGTTAGTTCAGGTAGTCAGCTCTGTACCTATCCAGCATCCAGCATGTCAGTGTGAGCCACAGGGGCCGCCACGGTGGCAGCCATCCCTTTACCCAGGGAGAGCGTTGCACAGCACAACATGCAGAGAACGTAGTCTGGTGCCACACACATTTCATTCAGCAGGGCATTCGCTGGGCTCACCACTGACAGCGTGTCATCAAGCTCGGCCAAGCACATAACCCGATAGGTCTGCACATAACCGACGACTTAGCCCGAGGTGTAAGTCGTGCTTTAGAGGAGAGGAGTGGGTCGTGTTTGACCAAAAAGTATTCAGCTTCACACACGCTTTCGAGAGTGGAACATTTGAGCTGGCAACAAAACGCACACGCATCTGGCTGTGTGATATCCCATACTATCTGTATTGTTCCAAGTGAATTGACAGAGAGGGAACTCTTCTGACTGTAAAAGTAGCGGGTACCAGCTTCCTTCTGTTTCTATAGGCGGTCATATGTTAATAAAAGATGAGTTACCAGCCCTCATTATAAACAATTGTAACAGAGCCTTTCCCTCCACCATTTTTTATTTGTATGGGCATGGTACACTGGGAAGGTAACATTTTTACATGATAATGGCACCTTTAAAAGCCAAACCATGACAGGCACTGTTGCCAGATTATCTTGTGTCAGATCCGCAACCCCCTTTTCAAGTTGCTCTTGCTGGACCACTGTGCTGAACAGTGTCAATCCCTGAATTACATTTTTGCCTTGTCTCCCATTTTTTTAAATTTTTGCCTGCTGTGATTTCTGACCTAATTCTAAAATCTATTGTGAGTTAGTGTTTTTGCATCTCTCTACATCTGATTGGATCCGACAGCCTGCCTGTTTTTGACAATGTGGACTTTTGCCTAAGCATTACTTGTGCCATCGCCTTGCCTGCTTGACTACATATGTTCCGAATTTTAGATTGTGGACCTGATTTGGGGATTTTCGCCTGAATTTCAGATCTTTTACCAATCCATCTTTTCCTAGTCTGCACTTGAGTCAATGTTCCCGTCCTCTGGCCTCACTGACTTCTGACAGGTTCCATACTTCCACACCCATTGCTAAAAAGTTACTTTGCATTTTTTAAACAGGTAAACCTAAGGTTCACATTGAAATGTTGCTCTAAGCAATTCTGGAAGGTTTGGTCCTTTCTTTTTCTCATTTTCATCAGAATGTGGTTTGAGAAGCCTTGAATCATTTTAGCCAGGGACAACAAGTTGGAAATACCTAATTAGTTGAAGGAAAAACTGTGCAATCACATGCATTTTTGTTATTCTCCTTTAGTATCGGGCTAGCTTTTCTATTTATATTTACCATAATACTTTGCCTTTCTGTGTAATGCCCCAGTTTTGTCTGTTTGTGCTTGTTCTCTTGCCCTCTCATAGTTTTGTCAACATGTAATTAATAACATTAATGCACATCTCTGGGCTACCATGTGTTAAAACCAATGAAGATGAAGTCACATACCTTTGCACCTGGTTTTCCTGTTGGCCCTCTGGCACCTCTTCCACCCCGTGGCCCCTTAGTAACACACACACACACAGACACAGAGACAGAGACAGAGACAGAGACAGAGACAGAGAGAGACAGAGACAGAGACAGAGACAGAGATACAGACAGAGACACAGACACAGACACAGACACAGACAGAGACACAGACAGAGACACAGACACAATGTTAAAAAATACTCTTGACATTGCAATTTCGGTATGTACATTAAGGTCTAATTAGATATGCTTATTACTATTACAAATGTTGCAAACTGAAATTAGTACCGTTGGACCACGTTGCCCCCTTGGACCAGACTTGCCAGCACCACCCTACGAAAGTGAAGAAATGAGCACTGTATAAAATCACACTGAAACAGACTGCTGTAAAGGGGGAGTGAGATAAGATGTACAGTAGCTGCTGGAATGTAAGGATACATTCACTAACTGTTGCTAAGAGGTGATCTGAATTAGAATTGCTGAAAAGTTAACTAGCTAATGGTCTCAAGTAATAACAATCTAGGCCTACACACATCAATTCTATTGACACCATACACTGATACACTGGTTAGTATATGTTTATGTAAGGTGTTTCGCTGCGTTTGAAATTCTGCCAGTCATTGCCTTACCCTGGTTCCCTTCTCTCCGTTAGATCCGGCAAATCCAGGAAAACCACTGGAACCCTACGAGAAAAAAATGTGTTATTGAAAAGTACAGAGTTGTACATTGAGAACGCAGCTAAAACAGCGGAGTATACATGCTTGCTCAGATATTTGTGTGATAGTATAGTAGCTAATATTACATTTGAGCAAGCATTCCACAGACCTGGGAACACTACATTTCATAGCCTGAAAATTAGCTGACATAATCAAAGTAACAAACCGCTAGGGGATATTAATGTACTAAAAACAGCTAACAAACAGAATTAAACCTTGGACTCCAACTGGTGTGGGAAGATGCAAACTTGAGAGGCTATCTAGCCAACATAGTGAGGCGACAGCAACAGATCCTACTAAGCTTGAGACAATTTTATTGTTTTGGTGCTATATAAATAAAATTTAATTGAATTGAATTAAGCTTGCTAACAAGTTAGAGTCCAAGCTTCTGTCAAAATGGCTAACAACCAAAGAGCAAGCTTGATTGTTTTGTATCTGCCTTGTTCACACTGTGAGTAGGTATCTAACTGGCTTTATGAGTAGCTCACTAGATTCCATACATGTTGATGTGTTGATGCAAAGAATGATGTACTTTTGCCAGGCTTCCAAACCCCCCACAGCAAAATGACACAATGCAAGTATAAGGTGCCATGCAGAATCACAGAAGTTTCTATTGCACCTGCCTACGATCACGTTGTAGGTGACAAAAATATAATATCATGTCATCATCAATATTATATCATATAAAATTGCTTCATTACAACGTCAGTTTAGTCAAGCAGACTACGCTTTGTTGCAATCACTGTGTCATTAAGCACCACTACACAGAGCATTCCATTGCTATGCTTAGCTCAGAGCCTACATTTAACTGTTTACCATGAACTGTGCCTATAGTTAACCAAGATAACAGTGATTTCAAAGGAAGCGGTAAGAATATATAAAATGGATATATGGTCAAAAACCATAACAGTTTAGGCTTAAATTGCCGTTTTAGGCCTAAATCAGCTTGCAATCCCATGCTATTGAGGAGGGAAATACCAAATTTAAAAAATACTTTCCCCAATACAATACGTATAAGCTGTTTCTCATTTCAACACCTACTCATAAAATGTAATAGTTTCGCATACCTATACTGTATATACTTCACATACAGATATTGCTGACTGGAAACAATATTTGGAACTTTTCAGCTGCTCCGTACCCCACCTACTGCACCCCTCTGGGTCGGCTCTGACACAGCTCTCTGCTTGCGAGCATGTAAAATATGAAAGATAAAAAATATTTAAAAAAAACAGTCACATACCTTGAGACCCTGTCTTCCAGGGTAGCCAGGTAACCCTGGAACACCAAGTTTGCCCTGAAATACAGGAAACACAAGAATTACAATGGGTAAACAATACAATAAATGTTTACCCATGTCATTAAATGTCTATTTAGCTACTATATTGTGTAATCAGAGTACAAGGTATTAAAGACACCACTATTCATTCAATAATTACAAACAAGTTCACAGAGATGATCCAAAGGAACAGTACTAGCAACTAGGAAACAAAGCCGATGGAATAAACAAAAACAAGCTCAAGTTATAGTATGGTGAGACCTTTTCTCCAGCCAAGCCTACTGGACCTGACTCTCCACTGGGTCCTGATTTGCCCTTTGGTCCCTCAGGGCCGTCTTCTCCCCGGAGCCCAAGGACACCCAGTTCTCCCTGCATATCACACCCAGAAATAAGACAGAGGCATCATGAAAGACAACAACAGAATGCACTAACTGCATTTTATACCACAGCTTATTTGAGTTCCATATTGGGATATATTTGGAATGTTATTAAATTGTTCCTATTTGCACACCTATGAGACAGCTGAAGTTGTTTTGATGTTATTACACTTGCATTTTAATTCACCATGTCTATTCTGAAGTTTAAAGGTACAGTCCATGATTCCAATCCAATATACTTGTCAAATTCAACAAATTGCTTCTCTGCCTTGCATCATGATGACATCATCACCTCAAACATGCATTATTTTCAGTGTCTCTACCCAAACAATGTTTGCTATGGGACACAAACATATGATCTATCTTGGAGGTGCGCAAAACATTTGATCTCACCTTTACATGGTCATTCTATGTGCAATTCATTATAATATTAACAATGGTTAATTCAACTAATATGGATTTGATACAAAAGTCACCCTTACCTTCTCACCCGTAAGACCCATGTCACCTTTGAACCCAGGGAAACCATCCTCCCCCTAAAAAACAGCTGCTCATGAGAATGGTCTCTTAGTTCATTTAAACCTCTGAACTCTCAACTGTGTTTAGAAATAAACTGCTGAAACCTGGTGGCTTTATCTTAAACTAAATATTTGAACATTTGAATGTAGGATTTGCATACTAAACAGAAATATTTATCATTATTGTGATGACAAACAAACTTGGATTGTTGAAACCCACGGAAATATCTACATCATGGCAAATTGCCTTATCAAAGCACAGAATGGAACACTACTATTCCATATCTAGGAATGTTAAGTAAGTAATTTAAGATGTTAAGTTGTTACCGGCTCTCCTTTGCCACCTTTCATGCCTCGTACACCCTCTGCTCCCTTTTTGGACAAAGAATTACACTTCAGACAAGTTGTGATCTACAAACTTTAGAAGGTAAAACTGCAAAATGAAACAAGTCATCATACCTTAACTCCACGAGGCCCTGGATAGCCAATAGAACCTTGAGGACCAGAGTGACCCTATCAACAAAAGTATAACATTAACATCTATTGTTTTTATCCTAGTATTAGTGAACCATATAACAGCCATACCTAAGGCCTTTTTTTCAACCCCCCAAAAGCAAGGGTTAATCAGTGGTACTGCCTGTCCTGTTAATGTTATTCCAGCATTATTAATTACTGGAAAATGGAACAAAGCAATCCTCTGCTCCAATAGGTGGCAGCAGTGCTCTACAGAGTCAATGTCACAGAGTAGGAAGAAGTAGACTGACACCACAGTATGATATCTGCAATCTAGCAGAACAATGCAATTGCCTTTATCGAGTCAGAGTTGAGACAGAGCCTTTTGTCAATATACACAGAATTCACAAAATTACAGTTACACTATTTTGTCTTCTCAACACAGACCTGCAAGAAAATTACAGAATGTATTTTGTTAGTTATAATAAATAACTTCTATAGTGATCTTTAATACCTAGTTCTTATAAAATCTTAATGATTCAACAGTTGACTTACAAATTAATAAATTATGCAATGACAAAAATGTATAGGCCCAGATTTGCGACACTAACCTCGCCTCCCTCTTTTCTCTGCCAAATGTCATGCTGTACAACCTCAGCCCTCTCTCTGTCTGTCCAACCTCACCTCTCTCTCTGTCCAACCTCACCTCTGTCTGTCCAACCTCACCTCTCTCTGTCCAACCTCACCTCTCTCTCTCTCTCTGACCAACCTCGCCTCTCTTTCTGTCTCTCTGTCCAACCTCGCCTCTCTTTCTGTCTCTCTGTCCAACCTCACCTCTCTATCTGTCCAACCTCACCTCTCTCTCTGTCCAACCTCACCTCTCTCTATGTCCAACCTCTCTCTGTCCAACCTCACCTCTCTCTCTCTGTCCAACCTCACCTCTCTCTCTCTCTGTCCAACCTCACCTCTCTCTCTGTCCAACCTCACCTCTCTCTCTCTCTCTCTCTCTGTCCAACCTCACCTCTCTATTTTCTCTGCCATCTCTTGGATGTGGTCATCTGACATTATGTGATATCAGAAGGCTTTGCTGATCAAATTTGTTTGCTTCAGGTAAGAAACTTATACGAATGGTTGAAAAAGCATATCTCTTACAAGTCCTCCTTTTTCTCCATGAGGACCCTCTTTTCCAGGATGTCCCTGTAGGGAAAAAAGAAAAACTTCAATCAATACAACAATACAAGAACTTAATTTGTTTGTCATGCATGAACACAATGGAACTGTGGCATTTGAATTACCTTTCAGTTTAATATGGATTATCACAACCAACTAAAAGAATGAAGCTAAAACTTGACCTATCAAAAGGATGATGCTTTGGGATAGCTGTAGCCAGCGTTTGGAGAAAGCTGCTGGGCAATGGGAGCCAAAAGTAGGTCCTAGTTTCACATAATTGTACATTATATTGGGCCTGTGTCTTAGGGTGTGTGAGATTAGTCTTTTCTGCTTTGAAGGATGACAGCAAATATATGAACCCTTGGACAATGTAGATGCTATCCATCTACCTGCTCTAGCCCTGGCCTCCTCTTGTTCGTAACAACAAACAAAGCACATCATTAACAAAACATCAAAGCACATAACCAAAAGAGGTCCATGGTGAATGGTGAAGAATGTTGGTAGCAACATCATGCTTTGGGGCTGCTTTTATCAACCAGAACTCATGCATATCTAGAGAAAACAGATGGCTTTAATTCAGGAGCTTGAGGCATCTGTAAGATCCAAATCAACAAAGCAACAGCTTCTCCCAAAAAATTAAGGTTTTGGAATGGCTCAGACAGAACCTAGACCTGTATCAAGCGGAAAATCTTTAGGGGAACATGGCGGTGCAGAAGTGATGACTTTGCAATGTGGAGAATGTCTAGAACTTTTTTGCCAAGTAGAGTAAGACGATATTGTCAAGTCAAGATGTGTCACGCTCATAAGACACAGGCAAAGGCTAAGAAGACTGTGATAGTCATAATAAAAAAATCAACAAATGATTAATTGAGCTGGTGCACACTCACTCAACCAAGTCATTGAATGCTTTTCTGAAAACAGTTTGTTTGTTTTCACTTCAGTTTCACATATTTAAATTTCAGGTGGTTAAGGTGGAAAGTTCAGACATGACTTATCTTGGTTTCATTTTGTACACCACAGAACCTGCTATTTTAGAACCCTATATGTATATATTTACACATATATCCCACATAAACCCAAGACTGTATCTCAATAAATACCAGAAAACAAAATACTCACAGGGGGGCCATCTGCACCAGCCAATCCTAGTAATCCTTGTTGACCATGAGGACCCTACATAAAATATACATGACCAATAAATATGTGTAGTTTTTGAGGTCTGACAACACAGCTGCATAGTTTATACTTACACAGATACAGAGTTTTATTGTACAGTATATATGTTCATTCATATCAACAGTTGTAGTACCACGATTCAAATCACTAATATCCTGACACATTTTGCTCTCTGAGGTCAGTTCCATTGTACTGTGTGTGTGTGTGTGCGTGTGCATGTGTGTGACTGAGCTTGTGGTTTCACTTCCCTCAGCTGTACTCTGCTCCAAGAGCCTGAAAACCCATGAAATCTGCTACATCACTTATTTCAGTGGCTGGAAAAAAGCTCTTTGCAGCAATAATAAAAGACAGCTCTGCGCAGAGATGCTTGATGAGATCTACTTACTTTGGCACCAGGTGGACCAATGGGGCCTTGTGAGCCTGGCAGTCCCTATAAAATCAGATGGAACTTATGAATTGAAATATTTGCAAATAAAATGTAAATATACATTTGTACATTTTGCAATGATGAGCCATGCTCTGTCAGGCTATGCATCCATGACATTATTTGTACATTTTTCTCCTTGAATACAGAGAACTCAGGACAGACAGCACAGGGACTTTCTGACAGCTAAATAAATAAATAATCACCACAAGAGAACAATGCTGCTGAAATCTTAATAAAAAACAAATGGAACCATCTCACAGACTAAACTGAATGAAGGAAGGAGAAATAAAAGAAAGAAATAAAGCGATTGAGACATACTTGTGGACCAGGGATACCCTGCTGTCCAGCATTTCCTGGCTCTCCTTGTACACCCTGGAAAAGAAAGAAAGTGGTGAAGGTGAACTTACTCACACAACAAAACAAAAAAAATCAGTGTGTCAGACCAACAAAAGATATCTCTAACTACCAGTGCTGGAAGCCAACCATGAAATAACACATTCTTTCATGCTAGTTCATGCAAAAGGTCTGTCATTATCAGTTCATTATCATACATATGGAAACCAGCTTCAGTTTTTCTACAGCTCCTGTTCCACTTCTGTCACTGATAATATGTATTTTCGTGCTGCTCTGACAAGTTTCACTTCCACAAATTAACCAACAGTGATTTAATGAGACATTTTAGTTAACATTAAGAATTAATTATACACCACTTAATATTTAATTGAATGTGTTTCAGTGTTATACTAAATGGTTTGTTCAGAATATCTGATTCATTTAATAATGGTAGATTCCTGGTGGGAAAAGAAATTAATTAATGTTAGTTAATATAACAATATGACTATCAAGTCACTTATGGTTTATTGAAGGAGTATTTCACCCATCATTTTAACACTGCTTGTTTACGTATGTTTCAAATGCAAATCCAAAAATAGTATTTCTGTATTCAAATTAATTTCAGTAATGTCAGAGTCAAAATCCTAAATGACCTTTCCACCTGACATATGCCCTTTCTACATCCAACCAGTAAAAATAGCGATAACCATATAGATGATAACAATGTCTAACAATGGTGACAAGAGCCATTCTTGTGTTCATCTTGATTTGAAATGATAAATAGTGGTTCCCTCTTGTGCTGACATGATAAATAATATCCCATCCCATAAACGCAGTAATCATCTGTGGGCAAAAACGTATTCTAGTTGGTAACTTAAGGAACTAGAGGTGTTTAATATGTAGTTTGTTGTCCTAAATAAAATGCTTTCAGATGTTCCATACAGAGACTGGACTTACTTTAAAGACCACTTCATTGTGTTGGTCAGAATGAAATTCTGGTAGATTCTGATAGCTTCATCAGATTCAATTTTAATTTAATAGCAGAAGACTCCCCTAACGACTGTGGCAAAAAGTTAAAATGGGACGCTACATGGGGTAAGATACACGCCATTTTATTGTGTGGTTGGTTTGCAGGTCGTGATCATTTTACTTTACCATATTTCCTTTGGGTCCAGCTTGACCATCCAGTCCTGGGAGACCCTGTGATTGAAACATGAAAACTTCTGATAAGGATATTGAAATAAATAAACCTAGATATATAATTGTGATAAAGCACCATAACATCTGACAAACCCGCTGTCCAAGTGTACCAGGAGAGCCTCTAGGACCTAACAGTCCTCTTGGACCCTATGTAAATACAAAAATAACAAACATATAAACATAAGAACTGCATTAGCAGCAGAGTTCATCAAAACTTGAGAAGCATCACTTTACTAATGGTTTGAATGATGAAATGCTGTAAATCTGACTGATGAAAACACCATTTTCAACCTTCACTGGCATATGCTTTTATCTATTATTATAAATATTCGGAGACATTCTGAAAACGCTTGTGAATCATACACCTATTGGACTTACACTCTCTCCTTGCATTCCTCTGGGCCCAAGTTCTCCATCCTCTCCCTGTAGATTACATTGTATAGTTTGAGGTTTAAACATAAACATACACCAAACTCATTAGGTGGGGTTGGGAGGCAAGAAAGACACTCACTCTGGGTCCATCCTCTCCTGGAGGACCAGGTGGGCCAGTGGTACCATGTTCACCCTGTCAGAGATGAAAGTGGGAGGGGCTCATCAGTTCCTGCTTAGTTTGTCGAAAATTCATGATAAATGATGGACTCAATATGACCCCTTTTCCCAAATACTCACTGCACTGTCTAAAACACCATTCTGGACACAAAACTCAAATACAAACTGTCTAAAACACCACTCTGGACACAAAACTCAAATACAAACGGTCTAAAACATCACTCTGGACCAAGTACACACTTTGCCACTGTTACTGTAGGCTTGCTTTTGGAAATATAAACCTCAATATTAAAAAGTAAAGTATAATGTTAATGTCAGTCATGAACACGAGTTGTGTTGGTGAATTCAGCATCTGTGTTGCTTCTCAACCTAGCGTTGCAGTGTTGTACAAGTAATGGATCTAAAAATGTTTGACTACATTAAGTGAACAGTTATGAGTAAAATGACATGGGGCAAAATCAACAGATACGTAACTGGGTAGTACATAAGACATAGTTAAAAGAAAGTAAGTACATAATTAGAAATCCACTGACATAGTACATAATTCAAATCCACTGACAGAATTAAAGTCGAGCAAGAAACAACTCAACACAGGACAAATGTGAATCCCAGCATTCTATGGGATGATAATTCAAATATGATCATAATAAATCAGTAAATGTGTTACCAAACAACCACGCATTTCAACTCAATTGTCCAATCGCTTACCCTGTGTCCCTTGTTACCAGGAAGCCCAGGTAGTCCATCAAATCCACGATCACCCTGTCAGATTCACACAATCATATTATGGCAAGACTAGGTGCATGGTTCAGTACGTTCATTTTGGTGTGCTTTGCCTATGTAATGGATAATTATTTCTGGATGCAAAGTATATGATTTGTACAGGTGCAAATCTTCTTGGTGAACATAATATTTTGATCTTTTTGAAAGCATTATGGAAGTACCTTTCCACCTGACTCTCCTGGTGCACCTCTGGCACCATCAGCCCCTCCACGACCCTTTAATGACATTGAAACATTAGAATTCAGTAACAAATAATTACATTAAGATGAGGTGTGCTTAATGTACCTAATAGTTAGTTATGGTAATGTTATTTTCACATAAACCCAACACTACAATTAAAATGTGATTTTTCATCAGAAAAATGTAAATATTTTAATCTTATTATTATTTTCTCCTTTCATTTGGACATCAAGCCGTGCCAGGAAAAACTGATGAATAATAATGATTCATTATAATTATAATAATTGTATTAGTTAAAAGAATAATTAAATGGCAATTCAAATGTATTTATATAGCGCCAATAACAATTGAAATTGTCTCTAGGCGCTTTACAGAGCCCAGAGCCTGAACCCCCTAAAGCGAGGACTAGGGCAACTGGGGCAAGAAAAACGTCCTTTTAACAGGAAGAAACCTTGAGCAGAACTTCAGCTCAAAGGGGGTACCCATCTGCTGACCACGATCACTTTATCACTTTTCAACACAGAGTTTTATTGTTGATTACTTTACTGCTTTGCTTGTTTCAGTAGCCTAGCAAACTGTCCCTTTTCCTGTTGCTTAAAAGTAGCAGGTTGTGCATCAGAATCACATGAGTACCTTACATTGATGGAATAGGCTAGAGGCTAATTTATGGCTATAATCTTACTGCATATCTCACTCAACATGGATAGCTACTGTACATCTGTACTTCTGGTATTGCTGTGATCTTATTCAAGGCAAAAGGTCCTCATACTGACACCCCTGCATGTTTTGGGGGGACAGAAGGTATCTGGCAATTTAGCAATAATACACAAAAAAAACATACATACTGTACATAAACTACCAAAAAGGGAAACTCAGAAAACTATTAGATGTTATTAGACTATATAATATGTTACAAATATGAGACTATATAATATGTTACAAAAAACTCTGAGTGCTACAAATCTGAGATATTGCAGGGGTACAAAGTGAAGAGCTTACTCGTTTTCCTGCTTTCCCAGGTAGGCCAGTAGGACCTTGGATACCTCTTGGTCCCTTTAATTTAAAGATAATAATAACATTATACGTATATCACACACATTAATTTGTAGATATATAACATAATTCATAAGATACTGAATGTAATTAATCTTCCAATCTTAAAGGAACCATTTATAATTGGCAGTTACATTGAATTAATTCTTCTCTCAACAGCAACAGTCCAAAACATTGATTGCTTGACATTTTGATGCTCTGTGTGTCATCCTACAGTACCTGGGGTCCATATAGTCCGGAGTCACCTTTTCGGCCAGGGGTCCCTGGACCACCCTGAAGACAAAAGCAAGCCATAAACCCTTGAAACTGAGATATCTGATTATTTAGAGGTTTTCCACATTTATTGCTGGATTGATATTTAGAGATTATCCACAAATTAAATCTTAACACTGTAAATATCTGGAGATGGAATGGGTTAAGATCCCAATGCTGACCAGAAACTAAGAACCATGTTAGGACCTGGTGATAGACAGATATTAAGAAGCAGGTCAGGATCGTATTTGGAAAAAAGTAGAAAGGTTTATAACTCACTAATGGTCCAGATCTTCCTGAGAGACCAATTGGTCCAGGAAGGCCTCTCATGGAAAGCTGCAGTAAAAAAAAAAAATCATCTTAACACAAAACAAAAGTGGAATGGGAACCTAAAACTATGTTTAATATACTGTTTTCAATCGTTTAGATCTAAAATTACACATAGGTATTGGTATACATATTTTACCATTTAGAAACAAAAACTTTAGGCACCAACATAAAAGAGCTTTCAACTTGCCACACACAACAAACCTAATTTTGAAGATTACAGAGATATTTCTTCCTTAACAATATGGTATCCAGAAGTGAGTAATGTTATTGCATAGTCTCATTCCAACTACTGGTTCCTAGTTTTCAGCATGATGTGTCATTTTCTTGTATGATACAAATGCCTACATACTACATACCACTGTACTGAACAGTTCCATTGCAAGGAGATAATAATGCAGTATGACTACAGAAACTACTAAGATGTTGCAGCAAATCATGATTCAAATCAATTTCATAAGAACCATTGGAGGGATATATCCTTCCTACCACCCTTTACTACTGTACTGTATTATACAACATTGACACATTACTACTGTTTACTATTTCTGGTATCCATCTTGTTTTTCTTGACAATTTCAAGCTGAATTTACCCAGCTTTAAGGGCATCTTGTGTTCAGTAAACAACATTATATGACTGCAATTGCCCTTTTTACTGAAGCTCATGGGCTGACAAAAATACACTCTAAAGCAATACTGTCAACTTTTTGGAGGCTTCTTTGCAGTAAGACTATGAAACAACCACTGCAGTATCAACATCTGCAACTAGAACAATCTCTATGATCACATAAAACAACAACTTAAACACTCACGCTTGCTTGGGACAAAATGGCCTGTGCTTGCGCCTGTTGGGCGCTGATAACAGGTCCTTTAGAAGGATTTCCACCAGCACGAAACTGAAAAAAAGGATGAAAATTTTAATAAGACAGTTCTGTTTAAAACCGCCTCTTATGTCCGAGTCCACTGTTACCAGGGTTTCTAGATTGAATTTTCAACGATAGGTTTAGAGTTTTTGTCTCTGTGGTCTATTCATATCAAAGACATCTACTTCATGTCAGTGACACTCCTGCAAGGGAAGTACAGAAAGATGGTGCAGGAGGATGGCTGCCTTCACATGCTAGTCGCTAAGAGACCATTTTTCATCTGTTTATTTGTAATTACAAAGCTGCTGCATTCAAGTTTTTTGCATGCACTCATGTATGTAACCACATGAATATTTAACCGGCTATTACCAGCTATTACTTACTCAACACGGCTTATGGAAACAGCTCTGTCAGGCTGTATTGCGGATTCTGTTAAGGATTCTAGCTATTTGGGTTGTTATCACTCCATGGTTCTCTTTTCCGTGTTCCAAAAGAGATTGGCTGGCCTATTTTAAGGCTCTAGTCTGGGCTAAACTCTATTTTGGGCCTTCATCTGAAAACAGCTATCAGGCTCTATTACGGATTCTATTTTGGATTGTTATCGGGCTGTTGCTCTATGGTCCAGTATTTCAGTGTTCCAAAAGACATAAATACAGAGTCGGGGCTACTTCCATGATGTTTTTATCCTATCTATTTTACATACTTTATACATTCTTTTAATTCTGTTTTAGGTCTTTATTTTCCATTATTATTTATTAATTTCACAAACTGCTCAGGGTGGAGAGACAATGGTTTTCCAGTTTTCTGGAATTAGTGCCTTAGTGCATCAGTGGCCACTTCCTTATTGTGACTGAGCTCCTCACTGGCAAGGCAGTGGATTTCTCAGTAGATATTGAGGTAGCATAGCAACCATGACATGACATTGTAATGGCATGCTTTGATGTATGAGCTACAATGACATACGCAGAGAAGGCAACCTAGCTTTGTCCACTCACTTTATCTCTTTTCTTCCCATCCTATCTCCACTGAGGAATGCTGCTGCATTCTTTTCACCAGCAGAAATCCGGTGCTCTGCTTACCCTTATGAGCACACTGTATACCCACTAAGCTGTGCTACAACCAAAACTGAATGCTGGCTTTCTCAATTTTTATCCACTATTAAATCTGTATATTTCATGTATATACCTTCTTATATGTTTCTTGGATGGGTCCCCAGATGGGTCCCCCTGTATGAACAAGGTTCTGCTCAAGGTTTCTTCCTGTTAAAATGGAGTTTGTCCTTGCCATCATCACCTTAGTGCTTGCTCTAAGGAGTTCAGGCTCTGGGCCCTGCAAAGCGCCTTGAGACTATTTCAATTGCGCTACATAAATAAACAAATATCACAATCTGAATGGCAATTAATCATGAAGTAAAATGTCATGATCATGGCCGGCCTAAACAATTCCAGCCTATGGTAGTCATTTTATGGTGAGTTTTGTTTTCAACAGTGGTGAAGATACATAAGTTTGCTTGTCATGCAATTCATCTCATTATTATAACTGTGTCATTATCTAGTTTAAACAGTTTAGAGTTCAGTTTACAGTTCTGATTAAATGGGAGTGCTGGTTGAAGTGACACTGTCAACCTCAGTAAAACTACTCGCCATGAATTTCACAACATAAAGGTAAAGGCATCCTGCAGTGGTCAGGATTTGACCTGGGTTAACTGTTTAGAGGGCAGCAACACCTATTACTTATAAATACAAATAACTTGACCATTGGCTAGTCTACATCAGGCCTACAGACAATCCATTTGAGGAATATTCATCTGCCTCCATGTAACCCACGTTGTGTCCCAACAAAGTCCTGCACTGGATTCTAATTCACAACTCGGACATGGGCAGCGGGCATGTAAGCAAGCGAGCTAAGACCCAAGGATACTAGTGTCTAGTGCTAGCACGTCTCTTAGGTAGTGTCAGGTAGTGAGGTTGACTCCCTGCACAGCTCTGTACCCACTGGCTACAGTTAAATCCACATGAGGTAGCCAAACAATAAGTTATAACTGAGCTCTAATTGATTTCATGCTTGCTTGTAAACTAACTAATGAAGCAGAACCATATTATTAGGATTATATTGCTTTTGTGATTGGGTGATGGCACTGCACATTTCTGTTTTATGGACAGTTGAGAGAGTTTACCGGCAGCATCAGGAGAGTTCCGGGAGTCCCAGTGATCCCATCAGCACCTGGAAGTCCAGGCCGCCCAGGAGGACCCTAAAGACAATGAAAATGAGGGGTTCAGACAAACACAAATAACAGCAAAGGAGAGTCAAAATGAAATGGACTGTTTGTTCTTGTCCCATTTGTTGAATGTGTGTTTACTTACTAAAACACTTTTGGTTCTAAACATGTAAATGGAATATAAGAGGTTCACTTGGAAATGTGGAAATAAAACCTTTGATCCTAAATCCATTAATTGTTATAGAATACATCCAGCACTTCCCCCCTTCACTCAGAGGAAGTCCCCTGACCACCTGTTAAGACGGCCTTAGAAACGGTGCTCATAGAATTCTCCTCATCAAAATCATCTACGTGCCTATTAGGCCCTCCTGGATACCATATATAAACTTATGTTTATGTTAAGTATACTCCCTAATTATGAATTCCCTGCCTGAAAACTTCCCACATGCACCCGTCCATGTGATGGTCACTGCTGTGCTTGGGTTCTTCTCTGACCTTGAGCGTTGTCTATGAGATATCCAAGACAGACATTAATATCTACACATCCACAGTAAAAAATAATGTGTTGAATTTACTTCACTAGAATGTGAACATCGGCTGCACATGAATAAAATGTGTTGAATCAACTGTATTTCATCATCAGTATTTCTCTTTTAGATTAAAAATGTATGCTATTTAGGTAACTTATAAAATAGAAACAACTTGACCATCTAATTCCAATAAAATTGGAAGCCGCTTTACGCTATTCAACATCTGCAAAATCAGGCTGTACCTAACCCAGTATGCCACCCAGCTGCTGATGCAAACCTTGGTGAGTTCCCGCCTACTAACGGGCCTGCCGGCATGCGTGGTGAAACCACTACAGATGATCCAGAACGCGGCGGTGCATCTGGTGTTCAACGAACCGAAGAGGGCACACGTCACCCCGCTACTCATTGAGCTCCACTGGCTGCCTGTAGCTGCTCGCATTAAGTTCAAATCACTTGTGCTTGCTTACAGAGTGATTGCTTGTTTTGCTCCCACCTACTTAAATGCTCTTGTAAGGGCAAATGTTACCCCCGGATACTGCGCTCGTCCAATGAGCGTCTTTTAGCACTGCCGTCTGTGCAAGTACGGCAATCTAGACTATTCTCATTCGTAGTTCCACGTTGGTGGAATGAGCTACCTAGCACTAACAGAGCAGGGGCATCCCTCTCTACCTTTAAGAAACTCTTCAGAGAGCACCTCCCTTCCTAACTTGCACTTCTACTAGTACTTAACTTGCACTTACAGTAGTTACATTCCTGCACTTTTTTCTATTTCTTCTTTAGTATTTATTGTTACACTAGGTCTCTATTGCTCGTAACTTGATTTTTCTCTCCCTTTTACGTCGCTTTGGACAAAAACGTCTGCTAAATGACTAAATGTAAATGAAAAATTGTTTAAATTAAGGTTACTTTAAATAGTAATACATTTCTTTATTTAATCATGCAACTTCAGTATTATAATGTTATGCATTTTTTTATAAGCATAGGCCTAATGAGTATAATCTTATAGATTGTATGGAAATACTGCAATGTCATTGCTAATAGATGGATGCATTGGAATCTCACTGCTATTAGATACTTCTAGAAATGACTCATTTTGAATGTCGAACAGCAACATTCAGACGCATTTATTACTTTAAGAAAACAGAACAATTGAACCATCGAGAGCTTGAGCGTTATCAATACCTGACATGCTCATGGTGGGACTAAAGTATGGCACATTTCATAGAAAAACACAGCCGATGTCCTAAAATCTTTTGGTATGTAAGAACAACTAACATTAACAAAACACATCACAGTAAAAATTTGATTATGTCAAACATAACATAACATTCCTGCAAAGGCTTATTAGAATACATTTGACAAGGAAGTGTTGGCAGCAAGGTTCTTCAGAGACCCCATATGATCTTTTGCCTTCCTTTATGGATTTACTCTCATCTTACATAATTCAATTAGATAAACTGTATATGGTGACAAAATGTTAGTTCAACACAATAATATCATGTTTTAAAGAGAAACAAGACAAGTTTGTGTAATTTGGTTTAGTAAATTTGACAATCTCTCTTTTACCTTTTTCAGTGCAGTAGCCTTGTGTCATGCAAACAAATAGATTATATGTCCACTTTTTCTCCCAATAACCCAGTGCTCATCTAAATTGGCTTTCACATTGCCACTCTATCCCCAAAAGACTGAACTTAGCATGTTAGCGAGCCATTGTCAGTGTCAACCTGGCTATTTTTGCATGTCTTTTGAGTAGTTAGCTTGCTTGTATTACACCAAAACTCCTTACTGCCGTTTGAAAAGGATTGCTCTGCAAATCTTTCCAAACTTTTAACTAATTAACTTTGGTGTTGTACTTACCAATTAGTGCCTTTGACAAGAACCTTTAACTATTTCTCTAAATCATTAGTTTTTTGCAAAAGTGCCCATGCGTCTTTAGCTACTGTGACTTTCTTGGGAATGATGCATAAATGGGAATGACAATAGAGGATCTTTACCATACTGTTTTCATCCAGAAATGTCACGTATTCTATCTGTGAAAGATACTTTTGATACTTGTGATATTAATTGTTTTACCATCTGCTGAAATCATATACATGTTCAATTATTAGTCTTTTATTATATCAGTATTTTATCTAAATGTAAGACCCCTCCCAGACCACACCTAAAATGTTGAATTCACTAGTGAAAACAATGGTTTCTATGCCACTAGACAAAGCAGCAATTTCCTTCTATACTTGTGTAGGTACACTAGGAATTTGTAGATTGTGCGAATTAATCAGGAACTTGCATGTGATTTAATCAGAAATGTACAAAAATGATCAGCACCTCTCCTCCAATCAATCACTGTAACTGTAGCCTGAACAACGCCACCCGATGAACAATACCCCAAATAAGTTTAGCGTGAGCAGCTGCAACAGCAAAAGTCTGCTAGCGAACTTTACAACGGGAGCGTTATCGTGAAGACTACCTCCAAACTCTCTGTTGAACTAAAGAAGCGACTGGTTCCTCCAATCTGTACTGCAGAGCAATGCTGGCATTCAACATCAGAACTACAGCCCTTCAAAGCCAGCTAATCCATGAACTCTCTCTAGCCTGGCTTAACAAACATCGGAATTGCCAACGCACCCCTTTTACACAAGGACTGGTAACTTCAATATAATCAAATGAAATATCACTGGGCATACATTTAGCCAATCTAGCATAATCATCTACATGGCTAAGCAATGGACTATAGTCTATAACTTTTGTTATTGCAATGTTCATTTACTAATTTAATTTGTCCACTGAGCTTTATTGTTGTGACATCTTTGCATGTGACTCTCTCCCTCGCACACACACACCCCTTTAGTTCATTAGTTAGGTACATCTAGTTAGATTACGTATTGTTACATAGTGTTACTTCTGATCATTTTGTAAATAAATGCTTTTGATTGTATATGCTGGTCTATTTAATGTTGCATAAGAGTGAATGCTTGATAGTTTAGTATATTTTATGAGACTATGAGAATGATTTGTGACTGATCTTTATTTTTACCACTATGGTAGGCACCACACTTTGTGTGGCACACCCATGTGTTTAACTTAATTGATCTACTGTTGTGTCGAATAGTAGATCACTACTTCACTAGTAGATTACCACTTACTGTTATACTTGCACTGCCAATGTAACAAATACATCTCACAGGATGTCTTTTTGCTGCCTTTTTTTGCACTACCATAACCTCACTTTAAAATAAACTTATGCTGCTGTACATGTATCTGTATGTTTATAACTATATCTATATGTATATCTATATGTCTTGTCTTATCTGTTGTTGTGTGTGTGCACTTTATATGTTTCACCGTGGGAGAGTGGGAAACGTTTTTTTCGATTCCTTTGTATGTCTTAACATGCAAAGTAATTGACAATAAAGCTACTTTGACTTTGACTTTGACTAGATGCCTGTCCTATTGAGCGAGATCACCAACATTTTATTGGTACTGGTGTCAGGATAGTGCCAACATTATCTTGGTGGCCCTCGTGAGGAGAGTATTAATATTTATGCACAATTGCACCCACATTTATTTGGTGCCCCTCCACAAGGTAACAAGGTTAATTGGTGCTGTCCACGTGATGATGATGATACCTATTGTACCTACACTCGAAATACATTCTAAACTGCAATCATTTTCCAAGGGTGACACGCACAATAGAATCCTTAGTTAAAGGGGCAATCCTTGATTATAATGCATTACAATTTTTGTCAAATTCAGCAACATTCTCTATACATTCCTCGAGCTGTCCGCCCACTGTGTGAAACATGGAAGTAGAGCATGAAGAATTACGATAGGAGGAAGTAGGCTGGCTGTGCATAGCATCCAGGCCCCCTGGCGGCTCAGATCAGTTCTCTAAAGCCAGTCAGCCAACATGAATCACTACTCTTGGGAAAGAAGAGTGCTGAGTGAGCAGAGCAAGCAGCAGGGACAGAAGATGAGCGGCCCAGGTGCCCAGGAGATGAGCTACCCAGGTGCCCAGGAGATGGGTGACCCAGGTGCCCAGGAGATGAGCTACCCAGGTGCCCAGGAGATGAGTGACCCAGGTGCCCAGGAGATGAGCTACCCAGGTGCCCAGGAGATGGGTGACCCAGGTGCCCAGGAGAGAAGAAGTCAATCTGGGAGCTGGCATGTTAATAACCTTTCAACTGTAAATTATTTCCAACTACTCTTTCCTGCTGCCTATATACAGTATGATGGGTAATGTATTATTATTGTTTATTGTGTCCAGGGTAGGCTCTGCCCCTGCTGTCGACCCATCAGGATCTGAGAGAGTGATTTTGCATTGAGGCTGGTCCCATTCTTCATTGTTCTGTGTTCAGAATTGGTTATGTCTTCCTAGTAAACGTAATTATAGCTTAAAGGATTCAATTTTCAAATGAATTCTGCTTCATTGAGTCTTAATGCCGAGTCTGCTTGAGTCTCTCTGGTTAATACATTTTTTCCCTTTACATTTATATAGTAGATATAAGCTTTCCTTTCTTAACAATAACTAAGGCTAACTACATTTCAATACTAATTATACTCTATAGAACCATGCATTTTAGTATAGATAGATATAACATGGCATGATCGTGCCAGATATAATTCTACCCCTTTGTCATAATATTAGCAAAGTAAGTCTTGGCTCTGACCAGGTGATTTAAGTGTACTTTCCACTTTTTGATTACCAGCTTTTTTTTTTCCAGAGGGACTCTTTAGCAGGCATCTCATACAAGTCTCTCTATCCCACTGCAACTTTGTCTGTCTTGCAGTTTGCCTCAAAATTGTTCCCATGTGTGTGATGTTTCTGTTCCGCAACAGAAAGCCTGAATTCACTATTGTACTCTTTGACATCTATTGAAATACTGCCACCTAGTGCTCATTCACAGCTGGTGGAGGAACATTTTAGACAGTACTGACGTAGCAGATGAGTGTCACAGGAACTACAGGAATGTAGTGTTATTAAAGGTACACTCTAAAAACACACATATTACATACAGTCATTTCAAAGATAGAAAAGGAAACCTCAGGATCAAGGATGTAGACAACAGCTATTGATACAACTCGTACATCATAGGTGTTGGTGTTTGGGGTTGCAATGATGGTTAGGAAGTGGAAGCTTAAACAGACAAAACAGGAAGTGCTTAAACAGACACAACAGGTTTGGGCCACGTGTTTATCTTGTGGATGGCTCTGGAATCGTTGCCTTAAGCACTAGGTCATAAGGTACCAAATAAATGTCAAATGAGCAATATTCAGCAATCCAGCAATATTCCTAGATTCTTAATAACAGGATCAGGATCAGGAAAA
Organism: Clupea harengus; assembly: GCF_900700415.2. Taxonomy (NCBI): domain Eukaryota; kingdom Metazoa; phylum Chordata; class Actinopteri; order Clupeiformes; family Clupeidae; genus Clupea; species Clupea harengus. The sequence continues at coordinate 169,860 of NW_024879591.1, forward strand.
TTATGTGTATCAATCCCAGTGTTCAAGCAATGATGACATGATAACTGTGACAGAAATTATAGGTTTTCAATCCCCTTGGAACATCTGAGAGGTAGTCCTGGGTTAAGTTTACCTACCCTATTCCCAGCATCTCCATGGGGACCTGGAGGTCCTTGCAAGCCTGGAGTTCCAGGGAGACCCTACAATATAGAACCACATGAGATACAAAACAGTCAAGCATCAAGCAACAGAGGAAGAAGGAGGGAATATCTGCCTTTCATTTTACTGGGCCAAAACTGCAGCACTTTCCATAAAGACATTCTTTCCCCTAACTTTCCACCATCTGTGAAAGGCATCTGAGAGAGGGTGATACTCACAGCGGGGCCTGCTGGCCCTGGGGCTCCCTCTATAAGCATTCCCTAGAAGAAATGGAGATAAAGTAAAACAGTGACATTCAAAAACACAATAAAAGTCCAATCAGACAAAAAAGGAAGGAATCCCAGACAAAAAAAAGTCAACCCCAAAAAAAGGCATTCGTTCAGTTAAATGGAGTTATACATACGAGGCATGCAAGTGTTTGTTAACTCACGGTACATCAAACAGTTAAACTCAGACTCTAGTACTGTCAGACTATGTCTCAGTTTTTGGTGGGATCATATTCTGGAAATGTAGTAGAGCCATGCCTGGTCCAGTAGATATCTGGCCAGCTAGTCCATGTATTATGCAAGGTGCTAAAGTACATAAGATCACTGATTGATTCAATTCAATTAAATTCGATTTATATAGTGTCAAAAACTATTAAAAAGAATCTCAAGGCACTTTACAAAGCCCAGAGCCTAAACCCCCCAGGAAAGAGAAGGAAAAGAAGGAGGAGAAGGAGGAGGGGAAGGAGGAGTAGAAGAGAAAATCAGAAGCAAGCAGATACATTCCATACATGCATCTGGACAAAACATATTAGCACACATACACTCGAGGATACAATCAAGATTGATGGGTTCAAATGGAGAGTGCCAGCATTTATTCAAAGGATTGGTTGTGCAGCAATTTAGTGGGTATACAGAACGCTCATAAGGTTACTATTACAAGGATAAGCAGGGCTATGAAGCAGATGTCAATGATGTCATTCGTTTATATTACGGTTAAAAAAGCTGGCACACAATATGTATATAAGATGCATCATAAGCACAGTAGGAATTGTGCGTAACAGTTTGGTGGGAAACCCAGGTGTCTTGCTCAGAAGTCAGCAATGCAAACCCCTGTGCTACCAACGCTGTAGTCATAATGGGAGTGCATTCTATTACTGAACTACTGACACTGATGCATAGAAATAGTGCCGATATTATCGTCACAGAATTCTGTCACAGCTAGTCACTTTGATGATGATAATAATGAAAGACTGAAAAACTTACTGGCTCAATCACAGCTGGCTCCCCCTTTTCTCCCTTTTCTCCACCACCTCTCGAAACCTAAGGTTAAATAGTGAAAGCAAAGATTGCACAGACAGTGAAGACCATTTATTTAACTTGCACTTACAGCAACTAACAACATGTTGTGACAACATAGACGCAGCAATGCAACTTGACTGCCTGAAATAATCTGTTATCACAGCACACTGGATCTTTTGAAAATGGACCCATAGAGGGTTAGCCAATCCTGGGCCTGCAGTACAGTTGATCAGTCTGGATGACTGAGGATTTATTATGGACACTCCTCATGAGTGTGAATCCACACAGGCTGGGCCAACAGAACCTTTAGACCTAATGTGCCCCACTGAAATCATAGCCTATGAAATTCAATGCAGGCTCACTCTGGGTAAGCCCATGTTGGGTCATCCGCCCTTTCTGCTTGACAGGGTCACTGGGGTCATCTCCCTATATGCACTGCTATTAGGCGCAGCCAAAAGACAGCCCACACAGGCCCAGGGTCATTGGGGTCATCTCCCTATAGGCACTCCTATAAGGGCCAGGCCAAAATACAGCCCACACAGGCCCAGGGAGGCCTATGCTGGGCTCTAAGCATCTTTTGATCAACACAAGACCAACGGAAATTCAGAATAGTTCAGAGATTTCAAGCGTGGGCATGCACTCTTACCCTCCCTTTTTTCATTTTTCCCTCATTCATTCGTTTTGAAAAACCTCATTGATCACTTTAGTGAATGTTTTTTTTCCACATAATTTCAGGACTTTGTTTCTTTCAATCCGTATGTTTTTTCCTTCAGAAAATATCTATCAAGAAATACATGTGGATGTTCTTCCTTCTAAGCTACTCTTCGGACTCTGTAAGGCTTGTGGAAGATGTACTAACATGTACTATTTTACTCACAGCACTTTCTGTAAAATCTGTTACAGCAGGGACACCAAATTCACTCTCTTCTGGGGAGATGTCAGTCTTCTTCTCATATGCATCATGTCCATCATATGCTCCATACTGATATGTGTCCACGCTCTCCAGATCCTTTGAGTCATATTCATTAAGGTCATACTCTTTAAAGTCATAGTTGGCAGGGTCCTGTGTGCCTTTAGACTGAGCAGTCTTCACAGGCATGGTCTGAGTGACTGTGGGATTCTCTACCGCCACTTCATCCAGTCCTGTGATGTAGTCAACACCTTCCTCCTCATAGCCTGTTTCCTGGTGGGGCAGAACATCATAAATGGAACTGTCAGTAAATGGGAATCTATCTGCATTGTTACTTTTTGTAAAGCTCTGGATTTACTTTTCCAGGATAGAATGTAACCTAAAACCCCCCAAATAGCCAAATGAATAGTCGGGATTAGCAATTAATATAATAATTATAACAACATGACAACTGCAATAGAATTTGACTAGTTTGCGAACTTTCTCTTAGAAAATTAAATGATGTTTCTGATGTTCTGAACAGCAAGGCAAGTATGTGGGCTGTTAGCTAGCTAGTTCTCTAGTTAGATGAGGACTCCATAGCATCTCATTGAGCCAGAGGAGGCAGTCCACAAGGCTACTGATATAGACGGCATACGTCTTTTACAGTCTTCACTTTTTTGTCAAATTCAGCTAATCGCTCTTCATGGTCTTCTAGCTGACGGCTCTGTGTGTGCATTCTGACTCCAAAATGACCAAGTCAAACCCTATTCCAGGCATGGAGGGGAGGGACGAAATTCTATTGGCTATTGTGGCCTGCATTTTTAAGTCCTAAATTTGGAGTTAATGTAAGAATAACTTTTATTTTATGTGTATAGTCAATTTTCTTTTATTTAACGCCATCTTTTTATAATATGCTGTCAGCAATAACCTTTTGAAATCTTTCCTACTGCAAGCATGTAGACTATATTGTATTAATGTATAATATAGCATAGCCCATCACTGTGTAGCGAAAAATAATAGTTATAGTTATGTTATGAATGAAGATATGAAAAAGAGGTCTTACAACAATTACTGGATGTAATTCCAAATTTTTCTGGGCTTTCTATAACAATCCCTAACTAAACATCACTGATTAAAAAGTGTCTCATATTAAAATGTGTCATATTAAAATAGTGTCATATTAAAATAGTGTCTCATATTGAAATAGTGTCTCATATTGAAATAGTGTCTCATATTTGCTGCTAAAGAAAATCAATGACAAGAACAGGGAAAGACAATGGCCGCTATGCACCATAACCATGGTAACCATAGCACAGAGCTTGTGTTTTATAAAGACACCGACTCCAGGTGCACTTATCTAAACAAGGTTATCCTGCTACGTTTAGCATGCCTTTTGCCTGCCAATGACCAGGCAGACTTATTTAGAGGCCATTAAGTTACTTGACCAGGCAGACTTATTTAGAGGCGATTAAGTTACTTGTATGAACCAGGTTAGCCTCCAGTAATGCATTATTTACTGATTTAAGGTGCAATCACTTATCTCGTGTCCTGAAATACCCCACAGGGCAGTACAATTCACCAATTTCACCAAAAACATCAATCACTTAAAAATGTATAGTATGTGTATGCAGCACACACAAAAACAGAATAATGTCTGTATGATCTGACAATGACAAAGTGTACACACATCAACATACATTTGCTATTAGTCACAGAAAATGAGAAGCGATCATTACCTTATTGGGTGTGGTTATTTTAGTTGGAGATTCAGAACCAGCTAATGCATCGTAGGCAAATTCATTATCAGTGTAATACTCCTCATCAGCTGTTCCTGGCTGCTCCTGTATCTTCTTCAGCACAAATATGACAAAAAATGAAATACAACAATAACTGTAAAACCATAAAAGGCAGTGGCAATACTATGGCATATCCTACTGAAATTTTACATCAGATTAGATACCAATTTATTATTCCTTACAAAATGCTAGAGGTATTGCCTCTTTCAAATAGCAAAAAGAATATTAATAAACCTTACGGATATCAACTTAAAAATTCAACAAATGCATACCAAACACCTGATCATCATTTAGGGAACACAAAAACACATGTTTTCTATCACAGATGGACCATCAGTGCTTTCATAACAGTGCATCTCATGGCCCATCCCCAGGAAGATTCAAGATAAAGATAATAAGTCAATCATATTTGTACAACATCAAGATACAGATAATAAGACAATCATATTTCTACAACATCGAAATACATGGCAACACATCTGTGGACGCACATGTTATGTAGTCATAGATTATAAGCAATGTCAGCATTAATGATCTCTGTGGGAAAAGGTCCTGGTTGAATCACAGGTCCTGGTTGAATCACCTGGTTGAATGTCTATAATGCATGTCTATAATGCATGTCTTCATTGTTTTAAAAAGACATCCAAATGGTGAACCACAATGAACCCATACAACACTTCTATAAAATGAAGGTAACACATTACTGGGACCCTTCATTATACAGCTAACATAACCTTCTCATAAAGGTGTTTTGATACCTATTAGATACCACCAGTCATCATGACAGACGGACTTTAATATGTGGCATGACAATATATCATATATAATCATAACTTCTACTGCTACCATCACCTGTACTTACACCAGCACTTTATATATACCTATATCACATCTGCACTACTCACTACTATTGCTGCTCATGTTCTTACTGTTCATACCCCATATATCTCATACTGTATATATCCTATTTATTTTTATATTACCACTATACATATGCACATACTCTGCACTTTTCTGCTTTTTGCACTTCTGGTTAGATGCTAAACAGCATTTCGTTGTCTCAGTACTTGTACTCTGTGCAATGACAATAAAGTTGAATCTAATTTAATCTAATCTAATATCATGTTCCCTTGATTAAGTAATTTTCTTGGGGGGAAAAAATCCATATTTCATGTAGCCTGGTGTATCATGTTATGTACAACTAAGCTGTCAAAAGTTTTTAGAACTTTCAAGATTTCTCCCAGTAATTGTAACATCCACTAGCCTATCAATCTCAGTAACTATATTATATGTAACATCCACTAGTTTATCAATCTCAGTAACTATATTACATGTAACATCCACTAGTTTATCAATCCCAGTAACTATATTACATGTAACATCCACTAGTTTATCAATCTCAGTAACTATAATATATGTAACATCCACTAGTTTATCAATCTCAGTAACTATAATATATGTAACATCCACTAGTTTATCAATCTCAGCAACTATATTACATTTTCCCTTTCAATTGGGAGGGTTAAATACATGGTCCTGGTCACTCCCGGTATTCAGTTTGTAAACAAATCTCTGAAGTCAAGAAATCATCGAAATCATTGGGAACCTCTTGTTGACTTGACGTGTCGTATGCAAGAATGGGCTGTCTGCCCAAAACAGAACCAATCCCTCAACACAAACTGTATTGCATTCACATTGTCAACAAGCTATTTTACGAAACTGGTTTTGACTGAAAATAAAAACAAAGTCTCAATTGTCTGCATATCCAAGTGAAAGTCACTCATTTACCTTTGTCACTGTGCTAGTCTCCTCTGTTGGATGCTCAGCCGCAGTTAGGTCCGATTCCCCATAGTCATAGTACTCGGTGTAGTCTGTGGTGTACTAAGAAGATGAGGGGTGAGACAGTTAGTGGACAACCAAAGGGAAGGCAGGTATATACCACCTGGTGTGATGATTTCTTGATACAAGGTTCAATACTAGGATGCAAGTTTACAGATATAGCACAATGTATACACATTGGTAATTCAAAGGGCTCTACAAATGAGCAGATACAAGAACATAGAAAAATAAGAGATTCAAAAGGTAAATGGCATTAAAAATGTTCAACCATCAATTCAAATAAAATATTAAAGAGGAAGAGTGCATTAGATCAGTTAACAAAAAGCATCTGAGAATGGGTTTTAAGTCTAGATTTGAAACTGGTTACAGTTGGTGCACCTCTGATGTCATCAGGAAGTTAGCTCAGACAGTGGGTATCACCAACAGATCTGAGAGGTCAAGCAGGTGTGTACTGCTGAAATATGTCTAAGAGGTATTTGGGTCCTGCCAACATTGATGAACAGGCAGCAGTGCTTTTAAGTCAGTTCTGTGACTTACTGGATGCTAGTGTGAGGATTTAAGTATCGGAGTAATGTGGTCAGTTCTTTTGGTTTTCGTGAAAACTTTAGCAGATGCATTTCGTCATAAGCTGAAGCTGTTTGCAAAACCCTGTTTGTGAAAAAGCTCTTTGTAAACCCTGCTGGAAATAAAAGCATAACTGAGTTTTTCGAAATCATGTTTTGACATAAGGCCTATGGCTATGTTTTTGAGATTGGAAAAAGCTAATTTGGTTATTGCTTTCACATGGTTGTCTCTCCTGATTTATTTAAGGTTTGAAAGTTGGGTAAATGTGGCTGTCATCAGCATAGCTATTATATTACAATACAGTAAAAAAAAATGAATGGCTGAAAGTAACATTTTAATGGATTTGCCCAGCTACACAGATAATGGATTTGTCCCGATATATGTACACATGGATACATATTGGATAATTAATCCTTAATATATAGAGATTTGCAATAATATTATAACAGCAGGCAGTAAGTATGGTTGTGGTCACCTCACATTTGCTTTGTATGCTGTGACTTCTTCCTGCATTATCCTCTTTGTGATTATGATTTCTTGACATAAATCTATTCCATTCCTATATATTGCTAAAATCATAGAAGTGACAAAAGGATTCATAAAAATGCAGAAGGCTAAAATGCACCACAGGCACAAAATGGTCAATGCAACCTGAGAAGCCAAATCTGGAGGATGCATCTGCAAAAGTGCATTGAGGCAGTAGTACTTCTAACTGTCCTGAGATCAGAACCAAACACACAAAGACAAACAATAGACTCATTGAGTAGTTTACACCTACAGTTTAAACTTTACAGTTGAAAGAATTACAATTATTTGACTATCTTTTCAGGTGTTTTAGTGATTAACTGACAAAACCTGGGAAAATCATTAGTGAAAAAGGCTCTTCCAGAATGGGCCCCAACTTAGTGAGACGGAGAAGAGGGAAAACATTTCCACGGTGAGCTCATCAGTTATTTGGTGAAATACTTCTGGAAAAATGTAAGGCTGGCTGGCTGGAAAGGTTGAAATTCCAGAAGGGAGACAGGCAACCCATAATTAGAATAGCAGAGAGGTGCTTGAGCTGCAGATCTCTTATTGAATGCATGTGATGGAACAGAGAAAAAGAAATTCAACTTGAAAGCAGGCACAGCCTCTACAAATAGTTCCTATTTATTAGTTATCCTAGTTAGCAAATGTCCTATGAGCAAAGTGAAGTTATTTCACACAAATGAGTCAAAAGTTAAAGTTGAAGAAATTAGAGACAAAATGTGACTAAATGAAGCAGTGTATAACTCAGGTACAATAAACATTTGAGTAAATACTGTATGTGTTCAATGATGTTAAATAAATCAAACAGCAAATAAAATGATGAGTGCACTTTTATCCTCACCTCTTCCTCGGGTTCCTGAGCTTGTGGTGAGTCCCAGTGGGGAGCATCACAGTCTGGACTCAAGTGTTCACAGTAGTCATAGGCGGCTTTGGGGTCCGTCACCATCAGTAGCTGCTGAATGTCACCCTGGAGGACAACATACATTTGGTCTTTGTCACAACAGTCACAGAAAAGAAAAAAGAACCTGGTAAAAAAAAACATGATAAATACCTCTACTGTTTTCTATTGGGGTTTAAATACACTAAATGTTACTCAATAACATCAGTTATTAGCAAGTCTAATCTTAGGTCTATGTTGGCCCACAAGTCCAAAACCATGTCGTATTACTCATTTCCAGAGATCCATTGCCCATTGTAAGTGAGTAGGAAGACAGACCTTTGTATAATTGATAAAAAGTTTTCAGTTTGGTTAGGTATTTTATAACACAGACACAAAAATAAATGTTAGCATATTCTGAATCAGACTGAACATTGACATTGTCAGTCAAAACATCAGCCTATCAGATCTATGTGCTGAGTCATGTGATGCAGGTGAGATTATACAAGTTAGTCTGCTATTAGAAATTTCAGTTAGTTAGCTTTAGCAACTATAGTGATGGTATTTAACTCCAAGCGATGACCTCATCTGTCTCATGGTGACAGCACCCCAAGACTGCACTTACACAGCATGGTACATTCCTAATTCCAAGTCTTTGCTCACATTCCACAAAATAACTGAATGTCTTCATATTTAAACTGTCCAACATCAATATGTGGTAACAAATCAGACACAAAACGGATTTCTGTTTTTGCTCTCACTACCATATTACCGCATAGATCAGAATTTTTAGGTACATGTGATTTCAATGTCATTAGTGCAATCGTGATTTGACGTTATTTATTGGTAATGGTAGGAGTGGACATTAAGTGCATTCATTTACATTTACATTTAGTCCTTTAGCAGATGCTTTTGTCCAAAGCGACATACAAGGGAGAGAATAGTCAAGCTACGAGCAATAGAACCTGGTGTAACAATAAATACTACTTTACATAAGAAATATAAGTCGAAGTGCCAGTTAGGACGGGAAGTGCTCTCTGAAGAGTTCATGCGTTCATGTGCACATAATCAGATTTATGATAAGAACTGTGTATACACTGTATTTGCAAATCGTGGGATTGTGCGTATACACATGGTCCTATGGAAAGTTGTAGGCCAGCTCTTACTGTGCACAAAGGGTCCTGCTAATGCCATTATGGTGGGCTATGACTATCAACTCAAGGAACTGGCTGATTTACTTACCTATAGAATTAAGAATAAGACATTAGAATCAATGTAATATTTCAACATTTTGGCCAAATGTTAAAAAAAAAAAAACTGGTCTTTAGGCTGCCTTAAGCCTATTGTTTTTTTTCTCATAATAATTCATCTTATTCTTATTTTTCTCCAGTAAAAGTGCAGCAAAATCCTTAAGGCCTAAAAACGCCAACTTTGGCAGTTGGGTTGGAAATTGCACCCACTACTCAAGCGCATAAAATAACGCATATTAACCTTAAGGTGGTGCTCTTATATAATGCAATTATCTAAAAAAAAAAACGCCTTAGCACAGAGACCACACTGCTGCATCAGTGAGATTAATAGCGTATAATCTACTCAATGTTGGCAATTACCCATGTTTTTATTCCTTATCACATTCCAAACACCGGAGTGACCAGGGACCATATCTACTATGTATCAAATTGTGCATAAAGTGTACATTTAACACAAGTATCTAAACTCTAAAATGAATTCAATTAATAATGGACCCTGTGAACCTCCTGGTCTTGAACACTTTCCTTTTTTTACTGGACACATCTAAGTGAGTTTGTCTTTCCCGGTGGCTCAGTGCAGATGCAAGCCCTCATAGTTTCATGGTGCATCTTGTCTCAATTTCCAAATACAAAAATCTAAATGCTCAAGTTAGTCTGACACCTGCTTCTGCTACTATGGCTTACAGTCTCAAATATTCTCAATTCTTACATTTTCAATAAGCATCATAAGTCCTCAAGGTCCGCACTCAATCCCAATTCTCAAAGGTCAAAGGTCTTTTTCTGGCACCTGCAGTTGCTGCTGTGGCTTACAGTCAGAAATATCTCCATTCATAATTTTTCAATCAGCATCGACATCCTCAAGGACTGCCACTGTTTGGACCCCACGTATTGCCGCCTGCAGCCATATTGTATTCATTGTAATCATTGTCTATGTATTCACTCGTTAATCATGATCTAATGTATGGATCTATTAAGGAGAGCTCTAAAGGCCACCAAGAAGGACACTTCAGATAAATCAATCCAAACCTTCCTCTCTGAATAGCTGAATATCCATAATGAGTTGAGTATGTCACTCTCTCTCCACACATTTTGCGTTTTGCATCACAGAGAGTAAACTATCCCAGCTGCTACTGTCGTAAAAACACACAGTAGCGTATTACCTACAACAATGATCAAAAAGGCAACAAAGGGAAAAACAATCTAATAAAATCAGGTTGTAGGTTTTAAATGGGAAGCTGTTTATGTAGCCTTCTTCAAAGCAGTACTTCTTTTTGTGTGTTGGGCTCATTGAGGAAAATCATTCACATCTTGTTGCACAGTGGTGGTCTAACTGATGAGGAATGGCAAGAAAAATAACCATATCCACAGCTCATGTGAAATGTCTTGTGCTCCGTCTGTTTTCCATTAAAAGTTGGAGGAGGAAATAAGAGGCCTGCTCCCACTCCTACCTAAAGCCGACAACTCTGTGCATGATCTTTTTCCAAGGGGTTTCTTACTAGGAACCGACTGCGGCTGTTAAAAAATGCCAACTACTACAGTCAGCAAAATACTTTTGTTGGGACCTGACATTCCTCTGATAAAATCATTAACAGGCTTCCGAGAGAGTTGCAAATAGTTTTGAAGTACCATTTGTATAAGGGAAAGGCCTTTTTTTCTCATCTATTTTTGTGTGTGTATGTGTATTTTTTCATAAATAACAGTATACTCACCAGGAAATAATAATCAAATGCCAAAACTGTCTGCACTTAACACACATTTCTTTTCTCTGCAATAACTCCCTGAAAGTGCTTCTGTCTTTTCGACAGAAGCATTTTCAGGGCATGTCTGGCAAGTCCAAGACTACTGGAATAATATAAGCATAGCTGCTCTGGGAGCCCAAGTGGAAACTTAGCGTCATAAATCTTTTTTTTTCTTTTCTTTTTTCTTCTTCTTTTATGCTGTACAGTGGTCTTCGGTGGAATGCGTGTCTGACAGCTTGCAGAGAGGTTATTTAAAGCTATGAGCAGATCATGAATTTTATGAAATTAAAATGCAAAAAACAAACAAAACAAATCAATTTAAGTGTAGCTATGTATTAACCGTCTGCCAGGCTCAGGCACGTTGGTGATCCTGAGATCTTTTACACTTTAAGTAAAGTTAAACAGTGGATCCAGATTTAAACTTATTTTCACTTACATTCAGCTACAATCTATGCATGTTGTATGCATGTTGTTTTTGTATTTGTATCTAAAATCACAAGTAAATAACTATTATGTGAAGTAGTCTTGGACTTGGTGGCCTGCAATATGTGCAAAAAAAATTGGTATTTGGGGTGATGCTGTAAGATCTTGGGTGTGCTGTAAGATCTTGGATATACTGTAAGATCTTGGGTGTGCTGACGTAAGATCTTGGCTGTGCTGTAAGATCTTGGATGTGCTGTGTGCTGTAAGATCTTGGATGTGCTGTGTGCTGTAAGATCTTGGGTATGCTGTAAGATCTTGGGTGTGCTGACGTAAGATCTTGGCTGTGCTGTAAGATCTTGGATGTGCTGTGTGCTGTAAGATCTTGGATGTGCTGTGTGCTGTAAGATCTTGGGTATGCTGTAAGATCTTGGGTGTGCTGTAAGATCTTGGCTATGCTGTAAGATCTTGGGTGTGCTGTAAGATCTTGGGTGTGCTGTAAGATCTTGGGTGAAGCATAAAAGCTTTCAGCCAGTCCATTCATTCTAACCTTTATGTCCCTATTGTTGTGCTATCAAAAGTTAACAATCTGAGGGACATTTCAACTATTAACGAACTTTCCACGTCAACTGAAGAATAAATGTCCATATACGTAAATGGTTAGGTTTCCCACCAACTTCACTAGACATGCGTGCTTATTACTCACTAGAACCTTACTTAAGATTTGCTACATAACACCAGATTGCCCACAAATTGCTGCAGTTTCACTGTTCAAACTAAAGTGAATATGGGTTTCACAAACAGCATTTTCAGATATCGAGGTATTTCATATAGCATGAGCCTACGCAACACACAAATCTCCAAGTGTGATAGTTTGAAATGTTCACACATACTCATTAGTTGATCCTCATTTTACCTGTAATTCATGAACTTTTAAGTCAAAATGATATTATCTCAGGGTCATTCTGTGTCAATTCACCAAATTATTTTTGTTTGTTTATCTAAGATGATGACTATGATGTCATCTCGGGGTTCTGGTAATGATGCGGCTCTAATATAAGCTAACAGCATACGTTAACATTAGTTAGCTCACAAGCCAAGTTTGCAGTTAAAAAGCAAACTAAAGCTAAATCCTCAATTGTTTAAAGCAGTAGCCTCTTCAAATCACACAATGGATTAGCATTGTTATTTTGTTATTACAAGAACTCATTCTGAATTTGATGTTAATTAAGCACCCATACATATTGTGTCAGCAGTGTTTTGTGCTGAAATATGTTTCAAGATCCACAATTATAGAGTTGCTACCATCATAGGACACTCTGATACAATTTTCTGCACCGTTTCTATACCTGTGCCATATTTGTAACACACAGCAAGTTCACTTTTTTTGTTATGACCTGATAGTAGTCGTGCAACTCCTTTGTACTGAATATTCTCAGCTTTCATGCCTATCAACCGAGTCAGAATGGAGACCTTCCAAAAAGTGTTAGCATCGTGCTGGTTCTTCTCCCCTACTAGATCAAACTGCTACTGCATGGTCTCCTCAGTCTAAGTATTGTGTTGAGCCCTGATTTCATCCCCTTCCACCTAAACACCCTCTCCAGCACTAGTTGGAGGGTAATCAGGAGGGCAAAAAGTCTCTGGCTGCAGGAGACATGATCAAGCCCTGGAAGTGTCAATAGAAATGTGACTAGCCCTGATATGCCCGCCCATATTTGGTTTCTGTGCTATGCTAAATTAAACCATAATACAACTTGTTTATATTGTTTAAAATAGTTGGTTATTCATTAACCCAAGACCCAATCAAGCATCAATCATCACTGCTAGCCCCACCAAGCAGGGCCACACAGAAGTACCTGCTAATTTCTCCCTGGAAAATGGCCCTTAACAAGATCCTATAAGGGTGGGTCCTGCACTGAAAATGTGTACTAAGGTTCAAGACACCCAAAAGAGGCTGTCAAGTTCCTGCTGAGGAAAACGGCCTAATGCAAACATGGCTAAAAAGGGCATTTAAGGACCAATGACTTAGAGAGACTGTGACTGTGATGGAGAAGCCACCATCTTGAAGGAAGGGAGTGAGCATCACCTTAAAGGTTGATTAGGCAGAGCATGACAAAGTGCATTTAATTGTGGGCTTGAAAGGTAAGGTTGATTAGTTGGTTAGCTGTCATCTGGTAAGTGTATTAAACCCATCGCATGTGCATTACTGTA